>NC_037682.1:18107385-18272385 GCF_003255815.1 Theropithecus gelada | reverse complement strand
AGATGTACCTGGGTGGGAGCCACAGGGAAGTGGCAGGAAAGTCGCGGACACACCTCCGGGCCCAGCGCGCCCCATGAAAACCCCTGTGCCCCCCACCCCAGGCCATCCAGAGGGGAACTTACTTGCTGTGGAACAGAAGGGGCCATTGGAGTGTTCCGGACGGGAGGAAGTGAGCCCGAGACAAAAGGAGAGAGGGAGAGGACCAGCAGGAGCAAGAGGAGGGGAAATTAGGCCCAGAGAGATGGGGCTGAGAGCCACAGTGAGTCAGAGACACGCATGTGGAGAGGGACAGGAGGCAAGGCTGTGGGGGTCCCCACCTCCACCTGAGGCCCCCTCCCCACCCCAGGCCACACCTGCCACTCATCTGGATCTCCTGGCCATTCTTCAGCCATTTGACTTCAGCGTCAGGGTCGGCCAGTTCCACGGTCAGCCGGATCTTGTGGCCTTTGCTCACCTGGTAGGCCGGCTCCAGCTTCTTCTGAAAGGCTGAGCACCACCCCTCAGCCCCGGCCAACCCACCCCCACCGCCCACACCCTGCTCCCCCAGGCCAGGCTACTGTGGCTGGGGCTGGGGCCCAGGTCCTCCCCCAATCCCCTCTGTGCCGCCCCGCCTCCACTTCGCTCTCTGTGCCTCTCTTTCTTTTTGTGTGTTTGTTTTCTGAGACAGAGTCTCACTCTGTCAGCCAGGCTGGAGTGCAGTGGCGCCAACTCAGCTCACTGCAACCTCCGCCTCCCAGGTTCAAGTGAGTCTCCTGCCTCAGCCTCCCGAGTAGCTGGGATTACAGGCGTGTGACACCATGCCCAGCTAATTTTTGTATTTTTAGTAGAGACGGGGTTTTACCATGTTGGCCAGACTGCTCTTGAAATCCTGACCTCAGGTGATGCGCCCGCCTTGGCCTCCCAAAGTGCTGGGATTACAGGCGTGGTGTCTCTACGTATTTGTGTCTATGTGTCTATCCACCTCCTTGTCTCTGTCTCTCTAACCTTGTCCTTCTGTCTTCCTTGGGGTCCTCTCCACCTGCTCAGCTCAGGAATGGGGTTAGGGACTTCCAGAAAGACAGAAGCTTGTCAGGAGAACTGGGGCTGGGACAGATGTGCCTTCTTTTCTCTCAGCAACCCCTGAGTTTTGTATTCTTCCCAGGAGCTCCCACCTAGCGGCCCTCTGTGCCCAGCGCTGTCACTCCCATCTCAGCCCCTGGGGCCAGTGCGGTGATCCCCGTGCTGCTGCAGTGGGGGAAACAGGGCTCAGAGAGGTGACTGGCCCATGCCACCAGCCCGGCAGGTGTGTGGCAGAGCTGCGTCTGGCCCTGCCCCTTGACAATGCCTCCTCTTGCGGCCGTGTTTGTAATAGCCCGTGTTGCTGCTGCTGAGCCCAGGGAGGAAGTGGGGGCTCCATCCACGGAGCAGAGAAGGACCTCTGAGTCCTCAAATACTCTGGCTGGGCCTGGAGTCAGCTGCAGAGGGGCAGAGATCTACTGCTGGGTGCTCTGTGACCTTGGGCTAGTTCCTTAATCCCTCTGTGCCTCGGTTTCCTCCTTAGTAACATGCGAATGGTAACAGTCCTTCCATCATAGTATTGTTTTGAGAATTAAATGAGACAATTACATAAAGCACCTAGTCCCTGGCTTAGGAAGGAATTCGCTCTTTTTTTTTTTTGAGATGGAGTCTCATTCTGTCACACAGGTTGGAGTACAATGGCACAATCCTGGCTCACTACAACCTCTGCCTCCCAGGTTCAAGCGATTCTCCTGCCTCAGCCTCCGGAGTAGCTGGGATTACAGGCACCTGCCACCATGCCCAGCTAATTTTGTATTTTTAGTAGAGACAGTGTTTCACCATATTGGTGAGGCTGGCCTCGAACTCCTAACTTCAGGTGATCCACCCACCTCAGCCTCCCAAAGTGCTGGGATTACAGGCGTGAGCCACCGTGCCCGGCCAGCAATTTGCTCTTTTTACTATTGTTGCCCTTCCTGGAAGACACCCCTACCCTCGGAGGTCCCGGTCTGCCTTGCCGGCCTCCATCTGTTCCTCCCGGGGCACCTGCAGTCCTTTGCTTGGTGTCCTCTGGGATCAGCAGTTCAGGGGTTAACCCAGAGGAACACTGGTGGCATCCAGGGGATCCCTGACTTAAATGAGGCCACAGTGCAGGTAAGGGCCAGGCCACCTAGTGATGGGGTGATAGGGAACCCAGTGAGGCTGAGACATAGGAAGGCAGAACGGAGGGCTAGGGGGCCTGGGGAAAGTTAGCAAAGAGGGACTAACCAACTCCTCTCCCTGTCCCCACGATCGTGTGTGTTTTGTGTGTGTGCTTTGGGAGGGGCTTGTCTCCCATCCCTTGCATGGAAGCTGACCCCTCCATTCCGTCAGTGTTTATAGAGCGCTCGAGGTGTGTGCCAGGCCCTGTGCTAGACTCAGACACGGTGGGGAGCAGGCATGTGAGACTCCTGTTTTGCCGGTTCACACCCGCCCTTGTCAACCCCTCAGTGGAGAAGAGCTAGCCTGGGCTCTCCTCCTTCCACCTGGCTGGGGGTGAGGGGAGCTAACCTGAGCCCTCCTGCTTTGTTTGCCTGTGAGGAAGATTAACCAGGCTCTTCTCTTTGCCTGCGTGTGGCTCTCCAGGCTTAGCGGGTCTCTTCCCTTTTCTTTTGGGTGTGGAGAGGGTTAACTGGGCTTCATTTCTTTTCAGAAGAGGGTAGAGAAAGAAAGGGTAGGCCGGGTGCGGTGGCTCAAGCCTGTAATCCCAGCACTTTGGGAGGCCGAGACGGGCGGATCTCGAGGTCAGGAGATCGAGACCATCCTGGCTAACACGGTGAAACCCCATCTCTACTAAAAAGTACAAAAAACTAGCCGGGCGAGGTGGCGGGCGCCTGTAGTCCCAGCTACTCGGGAGGCTGAGGCAGGAGAATGGCGCAAACCTGGGAGGCGGAGCTTGCAGTGAGCTGAGATCCGGCCACTGCACTCCAGCCTGGCGACAGAGGGAGACTCCATCTCAAAAAAAAAAAAAAAAAAAGGGTAGCCTGATTTTTCCTTGGTGAGGAGGGTTAACCTGAGTTCTGTCCTCTTCCTTGTGGCTGTCCTGGCCTAACCTTTGCTCTTCTCTTCTGTCTCTGTGGCAAGCGGCTAACCTGGGCATTCTTGACTTTTTCTACACAAGGAGGGGTTAACCTGGACTCTTCTTTCCTGTGAGTCTCTGTGCTAAGCTGGACTCTGCTCTTTCCATGTATGTGGATGGGGTGGTGGGCTAACCTGTGCCCTCTCCTCTCCTGTGTAGGGAAGGGCTAGCCTGTGCCCTCTCCTCTCCCCGTGGGAAAGGGCTAACCTGTGCCCTCTCTCCTCTCCTGTGTAGGGAAGGGAAGGCCTAGCCTGTGCCCTCTCCTCTCCCATCTGGGGAAGGGCTAACCTGCGCCCTCTCCTCTCCTGTGTAGGGAAGGGCTAGCCTGTGCCCTCTCCTCTCCCCTCAGGGGAAGGGCTAACCTGTGCCCTCTCCTCTCCCATCTGGGGAAGGGCTAACCTGCGCCCTCTCCTCTCCTGTGTAGGGAAGGGCTAGCCTGTGCCCTCTCCTCTCCCCTCAGGGGAAGGGCTAACCTGTGCCCTCTCCTCTCCCCTCTGGGGAAGGGCTAACCTGTGCTCTTCTTCTCATCGCGCCTCATGCCCTTGAGCCTCTTCAGCATGCCGCGCAGGTCGGTGACGCCGTACTGGAAGGCGATGCGCTCGTACTCGGATGGGGGTGCCTGCCGTAGGATCTCCCACACGTCCTCCTCTGCTGGTGCCTCCAGCTTTGAGTCCCTGTGTCCCGCAGTCCAGGCTGTGGCTGGGGGCAAGACTGCAGCCCCCTGGGCGGGGCTTCCTGGACCCAGGACCAAGGAGCTATAGCCACCCCTGTCCCTCTGCCCCTACCCTTCTGGTGGGGCAGCTGGAGGTGGTCTGGGTCCCAAGCCAGGTCTGAGGGCCAAGGGAGCTTAAGTGGGGCTGGAGATTTGGAGGAGTTCCTGGCAGAATTAAGGGTGATGAGGGTGCTGTGCTATGATGAGCACTCACCTTGGGGTCCGGAAACTGCTGCTCCGGGGGCAGGGGGAGGGCAGAAAGGGTAGGAGACACATGAGAGGTGTGGCCGCCTTCCCTCAAAGACCCAGACCCCACCCATGGGCCTTTACCTCCTCCCTATTCTCCACATTTGCACTCTCTGTGTTGTGGGGCACCCATGCTGCTCCGGAGGCTCTGGCGGGATCTCCTGTGTGCATTACTTTTTCTTATCTCTCCTAAGCTCTGACGGATAGGTGGGTGGCAGGAGAAGCCCAAGGCACAGAGACTTACCCCTGTCCATGGGAAGCCACACCCTGCTCTGAGTCTCTCACCACAGCCTCTCAGGGAGGGGACGGGATCCCCTCTGCACCCACTAGCGCCCGGCTGCCCCTAAACACCCAGACCCCATTTCTTACTCTCTGGGTCACAGCAGCAGCAGCCATAATGGAGGGGCCGGGGGAGAGGGAGAGAGAGGGCAGAGAGAACGTAAGCCAGTTGGGCCGGCCTGGTAGACCCTGCAGCTCTGGGGACCTTCTCTCTGTTGCTTCTGGGTCCCCGGAGTTTACGGAGGGAGTTTTGCAGCCCTAAGTGTGGAGTGGCCGTGGGGGACACTGTGAGGACGCCTGTTCACGGGACATAATGTCTGCAGAGCCCTTTAACTCCTTCCACACCGGGACCATCCCCTCGACAGACAAGGAAACCAGCTCAGAGAGGTGCAGTGTTGTGCTCAGCGTCACACAGCTGGCAAACCACAGTGCTGGGATTTGGAGCCAGGCCTCACCAGCTGCCCCAGGAACTGCCACCCAGGACTCACCTCTTCTTCAGCAGTGAGCTGAAGTCCAGAATCCCAGCATCCTCGTGGCTGTCACTATGGAGAGGGACCCCCAGTGAGGCTGCAGTGAGGGACTGGAAGGGGATTAGGAGCAGGACAGGGAGTGGAGTGGGGAGGGAGAACGTGACGCTGGCCAGACTGGGCTCCCGCCCATCTCAGACCCCTGGAGGTCTGTGGATGGTGCAGATAGGGCCTGGGGCAGGGGTACCTGATCCGCCGACCACCTCCAGCCAGGCTCCTGTGGGGGTTAGACTCAGTATCCTTACCCGCCCGGGAAGCTTGCTGTCCCCTGCAGCCCCCACTGACTTCAGCTCCACCCCACACATCATCCCCAGCCCTGACCCCCAGTCCAGACCCTGAAGGGCCTCAGACTCCAGCACTGGCCTCTCCCAGGTCCTGAGGATGGTCACTCACGTGCGGCGGAAGGATGATAGGAGGTCCACGTCTCCGGTGCCCACGGCCTCTGGGTTCAAAGGGTGGAGAGATGGGGGAAGGGGCTTCAGAGGGGGGTCGTTTGAGAAGCCCTGCCCTGGGGGTGGCCTCTGAGTATTCACAGACCTGCCCATTCATGACCCCGTGAGGCTGGGCATCTGCCCCAGGACCTCACCTTCCCAGCCTTTCCCAGGGTCAAGGTACCAGGGAGGCGGTATGGTTTATTGTCCCCAATTCCCACCCATCTCTCAACTCACCTTCACCCATGGACCAAACATTCAGACAGTGCCAGGCCGTGGGCCAGGAGCCGTGACACCAAGATGATAAAACAGAGTCCCGCCCAGATGAGACCCGGACTCAGCCCTAATTAGGTCCCCACGCCTACCCTGAAAGCCTCTGGATTTCTCACACACTGTGTGTGCAGCACTGGGCACGTGGCCAGCACTTGTGCCTGGACGGGACGAGGCATCCTCCTTAGTGTTGGGAAATGGAGGCAGGGGACCAGGACCCATGGGGAGCCCGAGCCCAGGATAGTCACGAGGGCCCCCTCACCATGGACAGTGAGATTGAAGTTGGAGCAGTCAAATTTGTCCTTGGTGGACACCTCGCAGCGGTAGCCGCCAGTGAAGGCAGGCTGGGCATCGGTGATGTGCAGCTCGAACAGATAGACCTGTGTGCATGGAGGGACAGGGCGTCAGGGGACACCAGGGGTCGGGAGACAAGGCTCTGCACCCTTGAAGGAGACTGGGAGTGGCTCGTGCCTGTAATCCAGCACTTTGGGAGGCTGAGGCGGGCAGATCACATGAGATCAGGAGCTCCAGACCAGCCTGGCCAATGTGGTGAAATTCCATCTCTACTAAAAATAAAATTAGCCAAGTATGGTGGTGTGCACCTCTAGTTTCAGCTACTCGGGAGGTTGAGGTGGGAGAATCGCTTGAACACGGTAGTGGAGAGCCACTGCACTCCAGCCCGAGCGACAGAGGGAGACCCTATCTCAACTAATATTAAAAAAAAAAAAAAGGAGGCTGGGAGTGACAAATGCTCATCAACCTTCTCACCCTCGGGTTTAGTTAACCCATAGAGTTTTTGTATAGAGAAAGGGGACTATCTCAAAACCCATGACTGCCATCTGCTGGCACATGGTTGTGGTGAACTACAGTGCTTTTGTGCAATGCACAGCCCCGCACATGTTGGCCCTCTCCTGCTACAGGCCCTGTCTCCTGGCCCAGGACTGTGGAAGGTTGGGAAAAGCAGAGGCTTGGAGTGAACACACAAAGAGACTTAAGTCTTAAGGTTCTGGTGGGCAGGGTGGAAAAACACAAAACACAAAAAACCAAGGCTTAAGGTTCTAGGCCTATGTCTAGGTGACCTTGGAGCAACCACTTAACCTCTCAAGCATTGGTTTCCGCGTCTGTATGATGAGGAATTGTTCTGGTCAATCCCTGAGCGTCCCTTGAGCCCTGAGCCCTGATACCCATCCAGGGGCTTTACAACCCCACTAGCTGGTGCCCCATGCTTCACGGTGTCCTCCAGACTTCCTGACCACCGTGCCCCCGCCCCCTCCCCCCACCGATTCCACCAAGCCTTATTAGGTGCTCCCTTGAGGCGATCATGTCTTTCTTTTTTTTTTTTTTTTTTTTTGAGACGGAGTCTTGCTCTGTTACCCAGGCTGGAGTGCAGTGGCCGGATCTCAGCTCACTGCAAGCTCCGCCTCCCAGGTTCACGCCATTCTCCGGCCTCAGCCTCCCGAGTAGCTGGGACTACAGGCGCCCGCCACCTCGCCCGGCTAGTTTTTTTGTATTTCTTAATAGAGACGGGGTTTCACCGTGTTAGCCAGGATGGTCTCGATCTCCTGACCTCGTGATCCGCCCGTCTCGGCCTCCCAAAGTGCTGGGATTACAGGCTTGAGCCACCGCGCCCGGCCGCGATCATGTCTTTCAAGTCTCCCATGTCCCCCACAGCACTCCCATGCGTCTCATCGCGCTCCCTGGCCCCCAGGCCTCCAGGATCTCCCTGTGGGCCCCTGGCCCCTCCACCTGCCTCCCAGATTCCCCACGCCCCTTGCTTGCAGCTCGTGTGTGCCTCAGGTCTCATGGTGCCCTCTGTGTGCCTTGTGCCTTCCAGGATTCTCCATGTCCCCTCTCTCCGTGTCTCCACGACCCCGGCGGACCCACCTTGCTGGCACGGTCATAGCTGTCATGCAGCTGCAGGTGCTGGCCCACCTTGCTGCTCAGGTCCACCCATTTGCCCTTGAACCACTTGACCACAGGCGGCTTCAGGAGGCTGGCGCCGGCCACACGGGCTGAGAAGGTGATGCTGCCACCTGCAAGGGCAGGGCGACAGGCTCAGCTTGGGGAGTGTCCTGCTGCCCCCCTTCTCACCCCAGTGCTGGGCACAGCAGCTCACACTCACCCACAGTCACCTCGCCATCCTGTGGCCGCATCACGAAGAGGCCAATGGGGTCATCAGGGGCTCCAGGGGTAGGGCCGTTGCGAGCTGCTGAGCTTGACCCTGTGAGCAAAGGCTTTTTTTTTTGAGATGGAGTCTTGCTCTGTCGCCCAGGCTGAAGTGCAGTGGCGTGATCTTGGCTCATCGCAAGCTCTGCCTTCTGGGTTCACGCCATTCTCCTGCCTCAGCCTCCCGAGTAGCTGGGACTACAGGCGCCCGCCACCACCCCGGCTAATTTTTTTTTTTTGTATTTTTTTTTTTTTTTTTTTTGAGACGGAGTCTGGCTCTGTCGCCCAGGCTGGAGTGCAGTGGCCGGATCTCAGCTCACTGCAAGCTCCGCCTCCCGGGTTCACGCCATTCTCCTGCCTCAGCCTCCAGAGTAGCTGGGACTACAGGCGCCCGCCACCTCGCCCGGCTAGTTTTTTGTATTTTTTAGTAGAGACGGGGTTTCACCGGGTTAGCCAGGATGGTCTTGATCTCCTGACCTTGTGATCCGCCCGTCTCGGCCTCCCAAAGTGCTGGGATTACAGGCTTGAGCCACCGCGCCCGGCCTTTTTTTGTATTTTTAGTAGAGACGGGGTTTCACCGTGTTAGCCAGGGTGGTCTCGATTCCCTGACCTCGTGATCTGCCCACCTCGGCCTCCCAAAGTACTGGGGATTATAGGCCTGAGCCACGGCGCCTGGCCAACCAAAGGCTTTTGAGACCTGCCCTGGACACCCTCTACCCACGGATCCTGCCCCTCCCTGCCCAGCCCCTCTCACCTTCGGGACTTGGGGCACTTTCTCCCAGCTCAGCGGCTGGGGCCAGGGTTTCTCCAGGGGTTCCAGTGGCCTCAGCAGGGGCAGGGGCAGGGGCCAGGACGGGCTCTGCCTTCTCTGGAGAGGATCAGATAGGAGTCGTGGTACAGTCACTAACCAGAGACCCCTCCACCCTCTGTCTCCTGAGCGTTGGACCCATGAACCCACTGTGGATGAGGAAAGTCTGCCATGGCTGTCCTCCCGCTGCCTGGGCCCCTCAGAGGCAGCTCATGCTCAGCTGGAAAGCCACCCTGCCTCTCACATTCTCCTCCCTGTCCCAGGTCATCAGTTCCCACATCCTCTGCACCTGCCCTGAACAGTTCCAGGTCCAACCCTGCTCTGCCCCAGCCTTAGAGCAGCCCCACAGGCTGGGCTGCACTCCCCTCATCCACACCTCCTGGGACTTCGCTGCCAGCACACAAGGTGCCCTCTGTGCAGGGTCATCTCCCCAGGGAGGTCTGCAGGGGGAGACTGGGGTTGTGTCTTGTTCATCTCTCCCACCTACCCCATGGCTGGAACAGGCCAGGATGGCACCTGGGGTACTCAGAGAGGTCATGTAAAGAAAGGGGGAAAAGGGGTTCCTGGGGGGGGGCACAGCCACAGCAAAGGCAAGGAAGTGTGAAAGTACCTCCTGTTCCCTGGATGGATGGAGAGGTGCTGGGCTGTCCCTCCCCCCAGGAGCCTGAACCTCAGGGAAGCCTGACCAGAATCTTACCTGCCTCTGTGACCTTGAGGTCGAACTTGACCTTGGAGGAGCCAGCAATGACTGCGTAGGAGCCCTGGTCGGCAGGGCCCACCTCCCGCACTGTCAGTGTATGCCGTGTGCCCTCTGTGGCCAGGCCATACTTGCTGCTGGCTCCGATGTCACTGCCTCCGCGCTGCCAGCGCACCTTCACTCCTGCCCGCTCTGTCTCCACCTCAAACACGGCAGGGCTGCCTGCGGCCACTTCCACTGACCGTGGCTTCTTGCTGAAAGCTGAGACTGCAGGGCCAGGTGGAGGCTACAGCGGCCCCTGGTTGGAGCGTGCACCCCACCCCTGCAGCCCCTCTTAGTAAATACTGTGCTAGCACTTTCCACGCATCCCCTCGTGTAATACTCCACCAGTTCTCCTAGGTAGTTGCAGTTATTCTGTTCATTTCTCAGAGGACACTGAGGCTCAGAGAAGCTAAGCAGCTCCTCCAAGATCACACAGCTGGTAGTCGGAAGAGCCAGGGCTGTGGTCCTGACCTCCACGCAAGACTTTTGCTGCATGTGTCCCCTGGATACTCCACTTTCCCTGCTTGGAGACACCCGTGATGGACTCAGCTTCCCTTCCCCCCACCATCTGGGGCCCTTGGCAGGGGGCGGGGAATTCTGCCTACTTGGAATGTGGCCAAATTTGTCCTCCAAGGACCTCAGGCTGAGAATCAGCAACTGAGATAAAGCTGGCCTAGGAGGGCGTTGGGGGATGGGGACCTGGATCTCTGCCCTGGACAACCTTGGTAAGGGCATAGCCCAGGCCCGGGACCCTGGGCTGTGATTTTCCCTGCCCTTGGCCTGCGTTCTGGGGCTCCCGACTGTCCTCTCTCAGAGAAGGAGGGGCTGTGTCACCCTCAACATGGGGGCCACATCATATAGGCTCATGAAGCAGATAATGTCACAGCCAGGAGGAACCAACCCAATGCCACCACTACCCCCAGCGCCCCAGGTTGGGAGACTGAGACCCAGAGTGGGTAGAGACTGGTCCGAAGGCATGCCGTGAGCCTGGCTCAGCTCCACACTAAACACGGGCTCTGTCTGCGGGCAACCTTGCTGTGGAGGGCGAAGGAAATGGGACAGGGAAGGGGTCCTTTGCGTTCTCAGAATGGATTGACCCCGGGTGCTTCCTGTCTCGGCTGCGTCCTCTGTCTGTGTCCCTGACCTTGGGTTTACCTTCACCTCTCATCAGAGGGATAGGAAAAAGAAACCGAGAATCGGCCGGGCGCGGTGGCTCAAGCCTGTAATCCCAGCACTTTGGGAGGCCGAGGCGGGTGGGTCACGAGGTCAGGAGATCGAGACCATCCTGGCTAACATGGTGAAACCCCGTCTCTACTAAAAATACAAAAAAAAACTAGCCGGGCGTGGTGGCGGGCGCCTGTAGTCCCAGCTACTCGGAGGCTGAGGCAGGAGAATGGCGTGAACCTGGGAGGCGGAGCTTGCAGTGAGCCGAGATCGCGCCACTGCACTCCAGCCTGGGTGACACAGCGCGAGACTCCGTCTCAAAAAAAAAAAAAAAAAAAAAAAAAAAAGAAACCGAGAATCAAAAAGGACCCCCGAGGACTGGCTGCCCCTGTCCTGGGGCTCAGAGGCCACGTCCTCATCAGCCCCCTCAAGAACTCCCTCCTAGCCCTGCTCCCCAATTGTGGACACCCCCCTGCTCCCCCACTTAGACCCAACCCTAGTCCTAAAGCTACCTGGCTTCTTCCCCGGCTCAGGCATCCTGAGAGACGTCACACCAGGCACCAAGCAGGCACAGGTCACCCAAAGAGGGACTGAGTGGGGTCTTGTCCTTCCCACTATATATGGGGACCTCCCCCCTCCCCAGGCTGTGCTTATCTGCCTCCTGTCCAGCCACCTGCTAAATATAGATGAATTCCAGAGAGCTGAGGTCTCTCCAGGGAGAAGGTAGGGCCACATTGTCCCCGGCTGGCTCCTGTCCCTTCCCCTCCACCCCCCTCAGCACAATTCTGCCTCCCCAACCCTTGGCGAGTCTCAGGGGTACCCCCAAGCCCTGTGTGTGTCCCTCTTACAGCAAATTGTACGGTGGGAGCATGCTGGGCCCATAACCCTAAGGCTAACGGGTCAGGAGCATCCTTGCGGGCAGTTCAGGCAGTGGTCATGTCCACAGACCCTGGGGCCAGGGTGACTCTGAGTCCTGGCACTGCCATCTCTTTAATCTCAAAGCACCTGGTTTCCTCATCTGTAAAGCAGGGCAGGTGATAGCAGCACCCACTGCACAGGATTGTCACATGTATGAAGTTGGTTTATAATTTTTTAAATGTTAGGCCGGGTGTGATGGCTCATCTGTAATCCCAGCACTTTGGGAGGCTGAGGTGGGCAGATTATTTGAGGTCAGGAGTTTGAGACCAGCCTGGGCAACATGGCAAACCCCACCTCTACTTAAAAAAATAAAGAATAAAATAAATACACACAAATTAGCCAGGTGTGGTGGTGTGGACCTGTAGTATCAGCTACCCAGGAGGCTGAGGGGGGAGGATTGCTTGAGTCCAAGGAGTTCAGGGTTGCAGTGAGCCAAAATCGCACCACTGCACTGCAGCCTGGGTGACAGAGTGAGACGCCGTCTCAAAAAATAATAATAAAATAAAAATGGGCTGGGCGAAATGGCTCACGCCTGTAATCCCAGCACTTTGGGGAGGCCGAGGCAGGCAGATCACTTGAGCTCAGGAGTTCGAGACCAGCCTGGGCAACATGATGAAACCCCATCTCTACAAAAAATACAAAAATCAGTCAGGCATGTGACGCACACCTGTCGTCCCAGCTACTGGGGAGGCTGAGGCCGGAGAATCGCTTGAGCCCAGGGGGTCAGTGCTGCAGTGAGCCGTGTTCGTGCCACTGCACTCCAGCCTGGGCAACAAAGTAAGACCCTGTCTCAAAAAAAAATAAAAATAAAAATAGAATAATGAAGACACAACACCATTTTGCCTTCTCTTGTGGCCCTGAAGTAGGACTAGGGAGCTGCAGGGTTGGGCTGCAGTGAGCCCTCTGGGGGTAAGGAGGTGTGGAAGGGCATTTGTCGCTACGGTGATGACCCCAGAATCTGGGTTCCCTGAGGTCTCTGACAGCGTTGGGAAGCCTCTCACTCCCGTGCTGTCTACTGCCACTTCTTGCTACCGTCTGAAGGAAAACACAGGACTCACAGGCTTCTCTGCTCAGCTCAGTCTGTTTCTCCCCTGCTGTGGCGAGGAGCTGGAAAGCAAACAGACCCTGGGGGTCCCACCAGGGATTCACCCGGGTCTAAAGTCCTACTAGGCGTGCAGCTCATGAGAATGCTGTGTGGCCCACAGGAGCTTTGGGGCTTAAGTCCTGTCCTTGGAATGCTGAAGTGTATCCTCTTCCAGATAAGCGAAGCCTCCTACTCCCTGTTGACGTGTCGGGGACAGACCTGGAGTGTGATCCAACTTGGCCACTCAGTGGCTGTGACCTTGGGGAAATAATTTGACCTCTACAAGCCTCAGTTTCCCATTCTATAAAATAGAATGATATTAGACTCCACATCTCAAGGTTGGCAGGTACTAATTGACCAGAAAATCCAATGTTGTTGCTATGGTCATCATCATCATCATCATCATCATCATCAAATGAGTTCAAACCTCATCAAGGCTTAAAACCAACAACTACCACCAGGAGTAGAGAGCTTTTAAATAGGATCTGTTCCCCTCATCACAATCGAGGACTTGTTCTTTCCACCAAACTCTAACTCCTGGTCAGGCGCCTGTGTCATTGGTCCTCATGTTCCCAGGGTCCAACATTGGCTACAGTCCTCAGTAAACACCCGATGGACAAATGACAAAAAGACGTCGCAGCACACACGGGCCAGAAGAGGTGTACAACAAATTTTAAAAGAGACTCCGTGCTGCAAGAGGATGGATTGAGAATAACTTTACTTGTTTTCTGGGAGGAGGTTAATGGGTGGGAGGGGTGAGAGGGGAGATCTGATTTACACACGGACTTGAGACTCCCAAGGAAGTACCCCGGGTCGTCCTCAGCAAGGTTGCCCCGGTGGGGTCTGACGCCCAGGTGACCTCCCGGAGCCGGGGCGGAGTCCTGGAGGGAGGCGAAGCGGGATGTGGAGGGGGGCTGGAGTGGGGGGAATGGGCGGGTGAGGCGAGGCCCGGCCCGCCACAGTCCTGCCTCTGGGCCCCGGGAGCGTCCTCCCTGTGTCCGGGCCGGGCGAGGGCTTAATGCTATGGCCAGCCGGGAGGCCTGGCGGGGCCCGGCGGGGGCTGCGGGCTCAGTGGGGCGGGTGGCGCCGCTCGGCCAGGCCCCCACGGCCCAGCACTTCGCCGCTGAACTGGTAGGTGAGCTTCTTCTTCACCTTCTTGACCTCTCCCGTCTTGCCGTAGTTGCGCAGCGCGCGCGCCATCTTCTGGTACGTCATCTTCTTGCGGTTGCCCTTCTGGATTCCCCAGCGGTGCGCCAGCGCCTCCTTGTGCTTGGACGAGAACTGGAAGGTGCCCTTGTCCTTGTCCACCCACCAGATGCTGTCCTTCATGTCGCCGCTGCGGAGCAGGTCCAACAGGAACTGGTACAGACGGATCTTCTTCTTGCTGCCTGCGGGGGGAGGGCCCGGTGGGAGGGGGCCCGGGGGCCCACATGGGAGCCGCCCCCACCGCCTTGCGCAGAGACGGGGACCCGGGGACGGGGTGGCCAGGAAGGGCAGGAGAACGGCTGCCCCAGCCCGCGCCAGGCGTGCACACACAGCGCACCCACACTCACACACACAAACAGCCGCTGGCCTACACACAACCGTTCACACACACCCACTCACACACGCACTCACACACCCCCATGCACACACTCGCACCCACACAATGCACCAATCGCATACACATGCTCACACACCCACATAACGCACCCACTCAGCCACACCTGCTTGCACTCATACACACCACGCCCACAGCCACTTACACACGTGCTCACACAGCACACCTTCTCCCACTCACGCTCATGCTCACAGTGCACCCACTCACATGCTCACACCCACACACCTGCTCACACATACACCCACTCATACCTACTCACATGCACACACAATGCTCACACATGCTCACAGACACACGCACACACAATGCACATGCTCATACACAGACTCACACCCACATGCTCACACACATGCTTGTGCAATGCACCCACACCCTCACACCCGCTCACACACCTGATTGCACCCACAACCCACCCACTTGCACATTCACACCATCTGCTCTCACACACGACACACCCACTCAAACTTCAAACTTGCTCACACACACCCACACAATGCACTTGCTCACACCCACACATATGCACACAAACACACCCATTCACTAACATGCCCCCACACTGGCACCCACATGACACACCCACTCGCACGCTTGCAGCCACCTGCATGCTCAAACCCACACACTACATCTGCTTACACATTCACAACCCATTTACACCCCACTCATACCCACTCATGCTCACACCTCATTCACACCTACTCACATGCACACAAACACATGCAATGCACCCACTCACATGCACACACACTCAGACCTACTCACACCCCCAGATGCATGGTCACACCCACACAATGCATCTTCTCACACTTATACACATGCCCAGTCACACCCACTCACACATACACCTCACACCAGGTCTCACACACTCATGTGCTCACACGCCTGCTTATACACCTCACACCAGGTCTCATAATCATAGCTGCTTATATATGCTTGCACAAACACACACCTGCTTACACATCTCACATTGCTCACCCTCACACCTCACATTGCTCACCCTCACACACAAGCCTCTGCTCAGCACACGCATGCTTACATACCTCACACCATTCACACACACACCTACCCACTCACACATGGTCACACCTGCCCACACCTGCTCACACACATATTTGCACACACAGACCTCACACACATCACATTACTCACCCACACACATGCCCCTGCTCACACACTTATGCTCACACACACCTCACACCATTCACTCACACACACCCACTCACACTTGCTCACATCTGCTCACATGCTCACCTATTCATACAACTCACACTCATACCTCACACCACGTCTCTCACACACACATGCTCACACGCTCATGCTCACAGACATGCTCACACCTCATACATGCTCACACCTCACACTCACACCCACTCATGCTTACACGTCACACATTCACACCCACTCACATGCTCACACCTCACACATAATCACACCTCACACATGCTCACATCTCTCAATCACACCCACTCACACACCAGCCCACACATACCCACACACACATGCCCACACCTTATATGCCCATACCTCACACATTCCTGCTCACAGGCTTGCTCACACCTCACAGTTGCTCACACATGCACTCACAATGCTCACACCAGCTCATTCACACCTCATTGACACCTGCTCACTCATATTTCACACCACTTGCACCTCACTCACACCTGCTCACGCATGCACACACATTCTACTCATACACACCCACTTGCATGCTTACACACCTGTTCACACACAACCAGACACCCACTTGCACACTCATGCTCACACACATTCTGCTCTCACACCCACTCAGCAGCTCACACACCTGCTCACACGCTCACACATCACATCTGCTCACACCCATTCTCTTGTTTTTGAGACTGAGTTTTGCTCTTATTGCCTAGGCTGGAGTGCAATGGCGTGATTTTGGCTCACTGCAACCTCCGCCTCCCGGGTTCAAGCAATTCTCCTGTCTCAGCCTCCCAAGTAGCTGGGATTACAGGCATTCACCACCACGCCCAGCTAATGTTCGTTTTTTTAGTAGAGACGGGGTTTCGCCATGTTGGCCAGGCTGGTCTCAAACACCTGACTTCAGGTGATCCGCCTGCCTCAGCCTCCCAAAGTGCTGGGATTACAGGCATGAGCCACCATGCCCAGCCCACTCACACCCATTCTCACACACTCATTCATATATCTTCTCTCTCACACACACACGTTCGCACACCTACTCACATGCACACCCACTCACACACCCAGGTGCTCAAGCATGCCCTCACCCCCCACATACACCTGCTCACGCACAGGAACACACACATGCTCACACATGCTAAAACACATATCCACTCACGTACACGCACAAACCTGCTCACATATACACATACTCTTACACCCCAGCTCACACCTTCCTGCTCACACACACCTGCTTACATACACCCTCAAACATGTTCACATCCACTCACACATCCACTGACACACACTCATGCCCATTCACACACTTATATCACACACATCCCTGCTTACATACACATTCACACATACACACTTGCTCACACACCTGTCATACCCCCACTCACACATATCACTCACGCCTGCTCACACCCACTCACATATACCATGCTCACATCCCTGCTCACACACGCATACCCACACACTGCTGACACCCACTGACATGATCATACATGCACACCTCACACACGTGCACACAACCACTCACACACACTGAAATACATTCATATGCTGACACACACACAAACATGGCCACACCCACTCTCATCCACACCAGCTCTCACATTCACCTTCTCACACACCCACTCAGCCACTTGCACACATGCACCTGCCTACATCTGTTCACACACACCCTCACTTTTTTAATGAGACGACGCCCACCGAGATCTACACACACTCATGGCACAGAGACACACACACCTGGCACACTTCATGGAGATGCCTGTATGCACTCACAGCAGATAACACACATACACACACACACACAGAGACGGCCACAGACAGCCCCACAAAACACATACATTGGCAAACATGCACACACACACACGCAACTCGGCGGCATGGCTGCTGGGTCAGTTGGCCTGGCTGGGTGGGGGAGGGCACAGACACAGGGTTGGGGCCAGGGTGGAGGACCAGATGCCCCACCTGTCTCCCCAGGCAGGAGCCCAGGCCCGGGCTCCAGGCCGTCCGCCTCGCCGTCAGACACCTCCAGTGGGGGGCTCTGCCGCTCGCCCTCCTCCTCATCTGAGCTGGGCTGGGCTGGGGACAGGGGTGGGTACTGGAGGCACATCCGGGGCAGGTAGGAGACCTGGACGGTGGGGGAAGGAGATCAGAGTCAGGAAGGGCCAGCTTACAGCTCAGAGGGGCTGGGAGGGAGGTTAGCTGGGGAGAGAAGGAGTGTAGAGGGCAGGGGACGATGGCAGGCACAGGAGACTGGAGGAAGGCCAGGGAAAAGTGGGGCCAGTTGAGGCGCTGCACATAGGGTGCAGGCTGTGGGGCGAGGGGTGCTGACATCCAGCCCATCCAGCCCTCCCAGCTGGGCCTCCTGGTTTAGGGCTGTGGGCACCGGGGAAGTGGTGGCTTGTTCCCCTCCCTGCCGAGGTGTTATGTGGGCCCACAGTGGGCTGGTGCTGGGGGCTGGTGCATTGGGTTTGGAAGGGGGTTTGATAGGTGGGGTGATGAGTGGTGGAGGGACCCTGGAGGCCAGTAGGGGTGGTAGAGGTCAGCAGAGGTCACTGATTCAGATTAGGGTCAGTAGGGAGGGTCACTGGGGAGAGGCAGGGTCAGTAGACATGTTCAGTGACTTGGTGTGGGATCCATGAGGGCGAGTGAATGGGGGTGGAAGACAGTGAGGCCCACGAGGGCTCACAACAAGGCGTTGGGGTGGGGAGGCTCGGTGAGGTGCAAGAATTATCTGGGGTCTGTCCATACTCGGGGTGAGACGAGATAAGGGGTGTGGGGTCACGAGGTCACTCGGGGGGTCAGGCAGTAGCCGTTGGGGCTCCAGCCGCCGTTGGCGCTGTGGGGCAGGAAGCCGAGTTGGGTAAGAGCCTGTGTCAGCTTCCTGTGAAGCTCCCGGGCCCCACCACAGGCCTGGCAGTCTCCTGGGGGACGGGGCAGGCGGTGGCACGCACCTGGTGGCCAAGACTGGGATGGGGTGGCACCATGGGGGTGTCGAGGACGTGCATCTGCTCCAGCTCCATGTGGCGGTAGAGCTGCTGCAGCTGCGGGGGCTGCACACTCTGGAGCTCCGTGAAGTTGTTCTCGGCGAAGCTCTCGAACTCGCTGTGCACGTGGTGGGGGTGGAAGTCCCAGTAATGGTCTGTGGGGGACAGCCAGGCAGTGTGGGGTGAGCTCAGGGTTGGGCAGGGCAGGAAAAGGTTGTAATAACATTAAATAATACTGCCAGGCCATATGGGGCCTAACCATCTCATTTAACGCTCGCCACCTGCATGGTTACTCTAGGACTGCATTTTATAGATAAGGACACTGAGGCTTTGAGCGGCTATAGCATGCCCAAGGTCAAAAGCATACAGGTCAGAGCCAGGACTCAGGGCTGAAGCAAAGCTCGTGTTCTCAGCAATTCCATCCTGATTCCCATGCAGTCACACAGACTGAGCGTCTAATCCTGGCTCTGCCGTTTACTTGCTGTGTGACCTCATGCATATGTGTGGCCTCTCTAACCTCAGTTGAGTTGCCTGTAAAATGGGGATCACAGTTATTGGGAGGATACAAATGAGTACACATTTGTAAAACACCTCGCACCAGAGCTGGCCCTCAGGGAAAGTTGATTCCCCTCCCATCCTGTTAAAATCTCCCGGCCGGGGCTGGACGCGGTGGCTCATGCCTGTAAACCCAGCACTTTGGGAGGCCGAGATGGGCGGATCACGAGGTCAGGAGATGGAGACCATCCTGGCTAACGTGGTGAAATCCTATCTCTACTAAAATACAAAGTATTAGCCGGGCGTGGTGGTGGGCGCCTGTAATCCCAGCTACTCAGGAGGCTGAGGCAGGAGAATCGCTTGAACCAGGAGGTGGAGGTTGCAGTGAGCCGAGATCACGCCACTGCACTCCAGCCTGGGGCGACAGAGCGAGACTCTGTCTCAAAAAAAAATAAAAAAAAGAAACCTCCCACGGGTTCCTGAGCTCCCTGGCTGCCCACAGTTTCTCTCTCTCTCACACACACACACACAGCCTTGTCACATGGCCAAGGTGTGACAGCAAAGTCATAGGGCTGACATTCCTCACACACCAGAACTTGTCCAGGCACACGGTGGCCCTTCCTCTTCAAAGCCATGACCTTAGGCAGTGGCACCTGTGTTCCCGTGAAGTTCCTGGGACCCGAGACTTTCCTGGAAAACCCCCTGTGGGTCCCTTGAGAGTCTGCGGTGGAGTGGACTCAAGTCCAGAGAATAGCCCCATGCCACTGAAAGTCTTGGAACTGGGGAAGATCTTCAGCATGAGCACATTTTCCAGGAACAAAAACTGCCACACATCTGTGGGACTTCCTGGGTACAATTCGGGGTCCAAAGTGAAGCGTGGTAATAAAGTGACAAGATCGGCTGTCTCATGTGGGCCAAAGAGGGAGCCTATGAGACTTCAAGTCCAGACTGTGTCTCTGGGACAAGTCCACCACCAGCCATGCGTGCGTGTGTGTGTGTACATGTGTACACAGGTGTACACGTGTCTGTCTGCTTGCCTCTCTCTTTCTCTCTCATACAAACACCTACTCACACATCCCTAATAGACAATGATGATTTTTTTTTTTTTTTTGAGAGGGAGTCTTGCTCTGTCACCCAGGCTGGAGTGCTGTGGCGTGATCTCAGCTCACTGCAAGCTCCGCCTCCCAGGTTTATGCCATTCTCCTGCCTCAGCCTCTCAAGTAGCTGGGACTACAGGCACCCGCCACCTTGCCTGGCTAGTTTTTTGTATTTTTTTAGTAGAGACGGGGTTTCACTGTGTTAGCCAGGATGACTAACCTTGATCTCCTGACCTGGTGATCCACACGTCTCGGCCTCCCAAAGTGCTGGGATTACAGGCTTGAGCCACCGCACCCGGCCACAATGATGATTTTTGGTTCCGGACTGGATTTCAGAGTACTCGCTTTCTAAACCTGCTCAGTGGTGGTTCTGCAGTGTGACTGTGGACAAGACGTTTTTTTCTCCCCGAGCCTCTCATTCCCCAGTCTAAAAGTCAGAAATGCACCTGGGTAGTTACTGAGGCCCTGTCTACATGTATAATTATTTGGCCCCACAGTCCAGACAGCCCAGACTCCCACCTTTAGGAAGCCACATGGCAGAGAGGAGAGAAACGCAGAACTGGATTCCAGTTCCGGCTCTGCCATTTACCACTGTGTGACAATGGGCAGGTCATTCTATTTCTCCAAGCCTCAGTGTCCTCATCTCTTAAATGGAGCTAACAGTTATACCCATCTCACAGGCTTGTTTTGAGAAGCAAATGACCTATTGCTTGCAAAGTGCTTAGACTAGAACTTGGCACAAAGTAAGACCTTGATAAACATTAACTTCATCATTATCATTATTATTATTATTAATAATAATAGTTTATTCTAAAGAGCCTAGATTCCCACTGAGTGAGGTTACACCTATAATCCCAGCTACTCAGGAGGCTGGAGAGGGAGGATCACTTCAGCCCAGGAGTTTGAGACCAGCCTGGGCAACATAGTGAGACCCTATCTCTACAAAAAAATTTTTTATATTTGCCAGTCATGGTGGCACACACCTGTAGTCCCAGCTACTTGGGAGGCTGATACGAGAAGAGCGTTTGAGCCCAGGAGTTTGAGGCTGCAGTGAGCTATGACTACATCACTGCCTGCAGCCTGGGTGACAGAGTGAGACCCTGTCTCTCTCTCTCTCTCTCTCTCTCTTTTTTTTTTTTCTGAGGTGATGTCTCACTCTGTTGCCCAAGCAGAGTGCAGTGGAGGGGCTTACAAAAAAATTTTTTTAACTAAAAAAAAAAGAGCCTGGATTAGCACTTGAGCAAGCATAGAGCAAACGCTTTTAATACATGTTTCTTTCCTCTTGTTCTCCCTGCTCCTGGCCACCTTAGTCAATGGCCCAGAGAAATAATTTCAGGGGACCATGTTGTCACTGCAGTTGAAGCCCAAGCATGGCATTCATGAGGGCAGGGACTGGTTTTGTTCACCTCTGTATTCCCAGTGCTTAAGTAGAGTAGACACTCGACAAACATTTCCTGAATGAATGAATGAATTATTGCCTCTTTTTAAAAATAAAAATGTCTTTCTAGGCCAGGTACGGTGGCTCATGCCTGTAATCCCAGCACTTTGGGAGGCCGAGGTGGGCAGATCACATGAGGTCAGGAGTTCGAGACCAACCTGGCCAACATGATGAAACCCCGTCTCTACTGAAAATAAAAAAATTACCTGGGCGTGATGGTGGGCGCCTGTAATCCCAGCTACTTGAGAGGCTGAGGCAGGAGAATCACTTGAACCTGGGAGGCGGAGGTTGCAGTGAGCCAAGATCACACCACTGCACTCCATCCTGGGTGACAGAGTGAGACTCCATCCCAAAAAAAATTTAAAAATCTCTTTTTAAATTGAGATGGAATCTCACTATGTTGCCTCCAGCTCCTGGGCTCAAGTAATCCTCCCACTTCAGCCTCCCAAAGTGGTTTTGTTACAGACATGAGCCACCAAGCCCAGCCGAATCCTAGCCTCTTAAGAAGCCTCTCAGGCCAGGCGTGGTGACTCATGCCTGTAATCTAAGCACTTTGGGAAGCCAAGGTGGGCAGATCGCCTGAGGTTAGGAGTTCCAGACCAGCCTGGCCAACATAGCGAAAACCCGTCTTTACAAAAATACAAAAATTAGCTGGGCGTGATGGCAGGTGCCTGTAATGCCAGCTACTTAGGAGGCTGAGGGAGCAGAATCCCTTGAACCAAGGGAGGCAGAGGTTGTGGTGAGCCGAGATCACGCCATTGCACTCCAGCCTGGGCAACAGAGCAAGACTCGGTCTCAAAAAAAAAAAAAAAAAACCTCTGAGACTCTCCTCTGCAAAATTATCTAAACCTGAAGCGAAAACAAAACAAAACTTAATTTGCATTTTCATCTTGCAGTGAGCTAACAAGATCCTGAAACTCTCCTCGCTGTGGGAGAGTTTGCTCTGCTCTTTAGTGCGGAGGCTGTCCTGGGGCTCTGGGGTTTGGTGAGAGGATTCCTCTCCAGTTGTTGATCCCTGCTTCAGCCTCACTCCTGGTTCTGCCCATTTTTGCCTTCCCCTGCCCAAGTTGGAGTGCCCTGGTATAATGCCGTATGGATCCTGCCTATCAAACCCCCATGCCTGAACCCACTCCCACTCCAGGGCTGGAAGCACCCTGAGTGCATGCACTCCATAGGTGTGGGGTAAGAGGCACCCGACTATTCTGTTTTCTTCCCCACCCCCACCTCTGTTCTAGCTCCACTTTAGACCTATGACCTCGCTGTGGTGGTCCCAGTCTGAGGCCAGCATTTCCCAAAGCTAGTCTCAGTTCACCTTCATCGGTCACTTGGAGAGGCTGGAAAAGCCTGTAAATGTGGGGTCCTGCTGGAGACCCACTGAAGCAGAAGCACTAAGGGGAGCTGGGAATCTGCATCTAAAACCACCCAAGGAAGTTTTGTGCTCACGAAAACTCTGAAATTCCACCCGGGGTCTCCTGAAGGCTGCAACAGAGACTCCTGAACTACAATTAAGGTTTCAGAAGGTCCAATGGCTACCTCGCCTTTACCCATGATTTAGTGCTCAGGCAATTGTGTAATAAATACTGTCTGGTAGGCAGAACTATTCCAAATACGGAGCCCTCTGTGAGAACACAATACAAGGAATCCTTCCTAGTGCAGAGGTCAGCACTCCTGGGCTCTTCAGACCTCATTTCCGGATGACTCTTCGAGAACAAATTGCTTTATTTCTTTGTGTCCCTTCACTGGGCCACCCAGACCACACATTCGGGAGTCACCCACATGCCCCCTTAGCGTGACTCTCAGCTCCTAGAAAGAATATAATGTCATTTGCATAACATTTGGACATGGCTCCAGACCCTCACTTCTACAGATTGATAGGCACCCAACACGCAGTAGATCTCAATCCCTTTTTGATCAAATGATCAACAAAAGTTAGCTTTTAATGTATTTTTTATACACCAGACACTGTGCTAAGTGTTCAATCCACATTATCTCATTTAATCCTAACCCTAGCTCTCAGGAAGTGGCCACTACAGTATAATCTATCTTTTGTGTGGAAGGAATCTATGTCTCAGAGAAGTTAAGTCCTTTGAAGCAGATATTGATAGAATTAGGACCCAAACCCACCTGTATCTGACCCCAAGGACTGAAATCTTACCACTACACCATATCACCGCTGAGAAACAAGATGATTAATGAAAAATTTAAGTAAGACCTGTGGTGACGCCGAGAGGTTTTTTATTTTGTATTTTTGAGATGGAGTCTCACTCTGTCACCCAGACTGGAGTGCAGTGGCACCATTTTGGCTCACTGCAACCTCTGCCTCCTGGGTTCAAGTGATTCTCCTGCCTCAGCCTCCCAAGTAGCCGCAACTATAGGCGCATGCCACCCCGCCCGACTAATTTTTGTATTTTCAGTAGAAATGGGGTTTCACCATGTTGGCCGGGCCAGTCTCAAACTCCTGACCTTGTGATCTGCCCGCCTTGGCCTTCCAAAGTGCTGGGATTACAGGCATGAGCCACTGTGCCCAGCCAACACTGAGAGATTTTAATGACTACTTTTATCCACCATCATTACCCATCACCTGTCATTCTTCATCCAACCTACATCCATCTATCATTCCCCCATCGTCCACCCATCCTTCATCCATCCATTCATCATGGAACCATTATCCATCCAGCTATCATCCAGCCAGCCAGAAATGACCCATTCATCTTCATCTCTCATTTCCTCGCTCTAAACCAGTTCTCAATCTGGGGCCAAAGTCCTACCCACACATCCCTAGTCTTACTCAGTTTTTTGGTGTCACTAACACCTGTACATCATGAGTATAAAAATAAAATCATATTTAAAACAACCCCACAAAAAATGTCAAGCCTTAAGTGTCATTCAGCTGACCTTATCTCCTCAGAACAGAACCTCCAGCCTGAAGCCCTGGGCTCTTCCCACAGGAACAAAAGTATGATCAAAACAGAGAAGAAAGTTGAGGAATCAAGGAAGGAGGGGCCAAGAAAAAAACCTTCTCAGAAGATCATAGACCACTAGACTAGGGCTCCCGAAGCCCAGCCTCTCCTGAAAATTATTCAGACGTAGAAACAGGCTCAGAGGTCGAGGCAGGTGGATTACCTGACGTCAGAAGTTCGAGACCAGGCTGGCCAACATGGTGAAACCCTGTCTCCACTAAAAATAGAAAAAAATTAGCTGGACGTGGTGGCAGGTGCCTGTAATCCCAGCTACTCGGGAGGCTGAGTCAGGAGAATCGCTTGAACCCAGGAGTCGGAGGTTGCAGTGAGCCAAGATCGCACCATTGCACTCCAGCCTGGATGACAAGAGTGGAACGCTGTCTCAAAAAAGAAAAAAGAAAAAAGAAAGAAACAGGCTCAGAGAATAGACAACTGAAGGTTTCATGGCACTTGTTACTCTCTACCTTGGATTCTAATTATTAGAGTTTTAATTCTTTCCCTTGTTACAACGATGGATCTTGTAGAACCTGTGTTTTATTCATTCCACAGCATCCAGCAATGTGCCTGGCATATTGCCTATTAGACAGATAGGCTGGTGCAAGATGGAGGGCTTGGTAGGTAGAGGGAGGGCTTGGTAGGTAGAGGGAAGGACAGTTGGAAAGATGGCTAAGTGGATGATTAGATGGGTGTGTGAATAAATTAATGAATGGGTAGATGGTTAGTGCTATGAAAGGATGAAGAAGTATATGGAAATTGGATGGATGGATGGATGGATGGATAGAATTCACATTTTGGAACTCTCTTTTCTTCATCAATCCTATTGTAGGCCAGGCATGGTGGCTCACGCTTGTAATCCCAGCACTTTGGGAGGCCGAGGTGGGTGGATCATTTGAGGTCAGGAGTTCGAGACCAGCCTGGCCAACGTGGTGAAACCTCATCTCTACTAGAAATACAAAAAGTAGCCAGGCGTGGTGGTGTGCACCTGTAATCCCAGCTACTTGGGAGGCTAAGGCAGGAGAATCACTTGAGCCTGGGAGGTGGAGGTTGCAGTGAGCCAAGATCACACCACTGCACTCCAGTCTGGGCAAGAGTGAGACCCTGCCTCAAAAAAAAAAAAAAAAAAAAAAAAAAAAATCCTATCGTAGATAGCAAATTCCACCATACTCATTAGGATAGCTACTAGTTAAAAAGAAAAAAAAAGAAAAAAGAAAGAAAATAACAAGTGTTGGTGAAAGTGCAGAAAAATTAGGATACTTGTGTACTGTTGCAAATGTAAAATGATGCAGCCACTATGGGAAATAGATGATGGTTTAATTTCTTTTTTTTTTTTTTTTTTTTGAGACAGAGTCTTGCTCTCACCCAGGCTGGAGTGCAGTTGGGCAATCTCGGCTCACTGCAAGCTCTGCCTGCCGAGTTCACGCCATTCTCCTACCTCAGCCTCCCGAGTAGCTGGGACTACAGGCGCCCGCCACCACGCCTAGCTAATTTTTTGTATTTTTAGTAGAGACGGCGTTTCACTGTATTAGCCAGGATGGTCTCGATCTCTTGACCTCGTGATCCACCTGCCTCGGCCTCCCAAAGTGCTGGGATTACAGGTGTGAGCCACCGCACCTGGCCAATGGTTTAATTTTTAATAAAACTAAAAATAGGCTGGGCGCAGTGGCTCACACCTATATTCCCAGCACTTTGGGAGGCCGAGACGGGCAGACTGCCTGAGGTCACAAGTTCAAGACCAGCCTGGTCAACATGGTGAAACCCTGCCTCTACTAAAAATACAAAAATTAGGGCATGGTGGTGGACACCTGTAATCCCAGCTACTCAGGATTCTGAGACAGAAGAATCACTTGAACCTGGGAGGCAGAGGTTACAGTAAGTTGAGATCACGCCACTGCACTCCAGCCTGGGTGACAGGGTGAGACTCAGTCTCAAAAAAATAAAAATAAAAATAGAATTAGCATATGATCTAGCAATCCTACTTCTGAGTATATATCCAAAAAAACTGAAAATAGGGTCTTTCCACACCCTTCTTCATAGCAGCTTTCTTCACAATAGCCAAATGGCAGAAGCACCCCAAGTGTGGGATGGCTGGGTACACAAAATGTGGTGCACGCATGCAATGGAATATGATTCAACCTTAAAAAGATGAAGGCCGGGCGCGGTGGCTCACGCCTGTAATTCCAGCACTTTAGGAGGCCGAGGCAGGTGGATCACGAGGTCAGGAGTTCAAGACCAGCCTGGCCAAGATGGTGAAACCCTGTCTCCACTAAAAATACAAAAAAATTAGCCAGGTGTGGTGGCATGCGCCTGTAATCCCAGCTACTCAGGAGGCTGAGACAGGAGAATGGCATGAACCCGGGAGGCAGAGCTTGCAGTGAGCCGAGATCACGTCACTGCACTCCAGCCTGGGCAACAGAGCGAGACTCCGTCTCAAAAAATAAAATAAAATAAAAAGATGAAGGAAATGCTGACACGTGCTACACCATGGGTAAATGGGTAAACCTTGAGAACGTTATGCTGAATGAAGGCATAAAAGAACAAATACTGTATGATTCCACTCATGTGGGGTACCTAGAATAGTCAAATTCATAGAGACAGAAAGTGGAATGGTAGCTGCCAGAGGCTGGAGGGAGGGAAAATGAGGAGTTGTTGTTTATTGAATACAGAGTCTCTGTTTTGCAAGTTGAAAAGAATTATAGAGATGGATGGTGATGATAACGTGAATATATTTAATATCACAGAACTATACACTTAAAATGTAAAGAAATGGTTAAGATGGTAAAAAAAAAAAAGTGGTTAATGTTATGTGTATTTTACCACAATTTAAAAGTAATAGGCTGGGCACGGTGGCTTATTCCTGTAATCCCAGCACTTTGGGAGGCTGAGCCGGGTGGATCACCTGAGGTCAGGAGTTCAAGACCAGCCTGGTCAACATGGTGAAACCCGTCTCTACTAAAAATACACACAAAAGAAATTAGCCAGGTGTGGTGGTGCATGCCTGTAATCCCAGCTACTCGGGAGGCTGAGTCATAAGAATCACTTGATCCCAGGAGGCAGAGGTTGCAGTGAGCTGAGATCACTCCACTGCACTCCTACCTGGGTGACAGAGTGAGACTCTGTATCAAAAAAGCAAAGAAATAAACAAAAAGTAATAAACAATAGCAAATCCTGTGAGCCCTTCAAAATCTATATTGAATCTGTCCCCCGCTTTCTGTCTCTGTTGCCTTGTCCAGGTCACAAGCATCTCTTTCCTGGATTATTCCAATAGTTTCCTCAATGTTCTTTTTTCCAGCTCCTATTCTCGCCTCCTTTCCATCTGCTCTCCACCCAGAGTGACCTTTTAAAAAGCTTATTCAGTTGAACCATGAGGCATTGGGAGAAGATACTAAAAACTTCCAGAGAAAGAAAACAAAAGAGAGAAAGAAAAAACAAAAAAGCAAATGAAACAAACAAAAAGCTAGGTTAATTATGAAAGAAATTTAAAAGAATATGGAGTGGCATCAGACTTCATAGGAAAGACTCTAGTAACCAGAAGACAGTAGAAAAATGCTTTCAAATTTTGAAGGGAAAAAATTATTTTCAACCTAGATTTCCATACACAGCCAAACTGTGATTAATCAAGTGACAGCATAGAATAAAAGACATGAGGCAAAACACAAAATAAAACCATCACCACCACAACAAAAACCTCACCTCCCACACACCCTTTCTTAGGAGGCAACCATGATAACAAATCTGTACAAAACATTTGCTATTTCCAGGCACTGTTCTAAGCACTTGACATACAGTAGCTCGTTCAGTCCTTACAGCAGTCCTGTGAAGTTGGTGGTGTTTTGAAGAAGTTGAGGCACAGAGAGGTTGGAGATCTTGCCTATGGTCCCCCGGATAGCAATGGAGGAGATGGGGGATGAGTTTCAGCAGCCTGGTTTCAGAAGAGGGGTTCTTATCTCCTTGCTACATTGCCCCTCAGAAATATGGGGGTGAGGCCCGGGCACAGTGACTCATGCCTGTAATCCCAGCACTTTGGGAGGCTGAGGCCAGCGGATCGCCTGAAGTCAGGAGTTCGAGACCAGCCTGGCCAACATGGTGAAACCCCGTGTCTAAAAATATAAAAATTAACCGGGCATGGTGGCACACGCCTGTAATCCCAGCTACCTGGGAGGCTGAGGCAGGAGAATCGCTGGAACCCGGGAGACAGAGGCTGCCGTGAGCCGAGATCGTACCACTGCGCTCCAGCCTGGGCAACACAGAGAGACACCATCTCAAAAAAAAAAAAAGGCTGGGCGCAGTGGCTCATGCCTGTAATCCCAGCACTTTGGGAGGCCGAGGCAGGCAGATCACTAGGTCAGGAGTTCAAGACCAGCCTGGCCAACATGGTGAAACCCCATCTCTACTAAAAATACAAAAATTAGCTGGGCGTGGTGGTGGGTGCCTGTAATCCCAGCTACTTGGGAGGCTGAGGCAGGAGAATCGCTTGAACCCAGGAGGCTGAGGCTGCAGTGAGCAGAGATTGCACCACTGTGCTCCAGCCTGGGCAATAGAGCGAGACTCTGTCTCATTAAAAAAAAAAAAAAAAAAAGGAAAGAAAAAGAAATATGGGGATGAGAAAGTACAGGTAAAGAAAGGAAGAAAGGACGCCGTGTGGCTCAGCTGAGTAATAGCCACACAGTCATAACAATGGAAAATTCAAATACTGATTTAACAAATATTACCATATACAGTAATGAATTGGGGATGTGTGGGAAAATGTGAGTGTGTGTTGTGTGTGTATGTGTGTGTGTGTTGTGAATGACTAAAGTTGAATTCTGATTGTATAAGTAAAATATATCTCAAACTGAAAAATCAATCTGTTTTGAAAAATCAGGCTGCCTGACAATAATAAGTATAATAATAATAATAATAATAATAAGGCGCTCAATAAATGTTTGCCAATAAGTAATGCTCTAAGTCTCTATTCCACATCTTCATTTGTATGTTTACATAGCACTCGAATAGAAAGACTGGAGACCGAGCACGGTGGCTTACGCCTGTAATCCCAGCACTTTGGGAGGCCGAGGCGGGCGGATCACAAGGTCAGGAGATCGAGACCATCCTGGCTAACACGGTGAAACCCCGTCTCTACTAAAAATATAAAAAATTAGCCGGGCGTGGTGGCACTTGCCTGTAGTTCCAGCTACTCAGGAGGCTGAGGCAGGAGAATTGCTTGAACCCAGGAGGTGGAGGTTGCAGTGAGCTGAGATCTCACCACTGCAATCCAGCCTGGGCAACAGAGTGAGACTCCATCTCAAAAAAAAAAAAGAAAAAAGAAAGAAAGACAGACTGGAAAAATAGCTTTTATCAATCTCTGATATGCTACATATGTCATGGAGAAATGCAGAATGGCATGATATGAAATTCCATTTTTGAATGAATAAAATATACATGAGTATGTATATATACTTACCAACACTTAGGATTGTATATGCACAATAAAACGTCTGTAAGGATTAACTAAGGTTCTATCAGTGGGAAATGGCATTGAAAAGAGGAGGATGTGTTACTTGATATGCTATTGTATTTTTTAAGTTTTTGCAGTTAGTATTTGTTACTTTAATAATTAAAAATTAGGCTGGATGTGGTGGCTCACATTTGTAATCTCAGCACTTTGGGAGGCCGATGCGGGAGGATTGCCTGAGCCCAGGAGTTCGAGACCAGCCTGGGCAACATGGTGAAACCCCATCTCTATAAAAAATACAAAAAAATTAGCCAGGCATGGTGGTACAAACCTGTAGTCCCAGCTAGATGGGGGCCTGAGGCAGGAGAACTGCTTGAACCCCATAGGTAGGGGCTGCAGTGAGCCAAGATTGCACCACTGCACTCCAGCTTGGGTGAAAAAGTGAGACTCTGCCTTTTTTTTTAATTTTCGAGAGGAAGTCTCACTCTGTTGCCCAGGCTGGAGTGCGGTGGTGCGATCTTGGCTTACTGCAACCTCTGCCTCCCAGGTTTGAGTGATTCTTGTGCCTCAGCCTCCTGAGTAGCTGGGACTACAGGCAAGTGCCACCACGCCCAGCTAATTTTTGTATTTTTAGTAAAGACAGAGTTTCATCATGTTGGCCAGGTTGGTCTCAAACTCCTGACCTCAGGTGATCCACCCTTCTCAGGTGTTCCACCCTCCCAAAATGCTAAGATTACAGGCGTGAGCCACTGCGCCTGGCCTAATTTTTTTATTTTTAGTAGAGATGGGGTTTCACCATGTTGGCTGGGCTGGTCTTGAACTCCTGACCTCAAGTGATCCACCTGTCTCAGCATCTCAAAGTGCTGGGATTACAGGTGTGAGCCACCGCGCCTGACTGAGACACTGTCCCAGCCTCCCGAGGACTACAGGCGCCTGTCACCAAGCCCGGCTAATTTTTTTTGTATTTTTAGTAGAGATGGGGTTTCACTGTGTTAGCCAGGATGGTCTCGATCTCCTGACCTCATGATCTGCCCACTTCGGCCTCCCAAAGTGCTGGGATTACAGGTGTGAGCTACAGTGCCCAGCCAGGAGAATAACTTGAACCCAGGAGGCAGAAGTTGCGGTGAGCTGAGATTGCGTCACTGTGCTCCAGCCTGGGTGACAGAGCGAGACTCCATCTGAAAAAATAAATAAAACCCCCAAAATATGTAAAAATAAAAATTAGAAGATTTTGCCCAGGCGCAGTGGCTCACACGTGTAATTCTAGCACTTTGGGAGGCCAAGGTGGGTGGATCGCTTGAGCCTAGGTTCGAGACCAGCCTGGGCAACATAGTGAAACCCCATCTCTACAAAAGATACAAAAAATAGCTGAGCATGGTGGCAGGCGCCTGTAGTCCCAGTGAATCGGAAGGCTGAGGTGAGAGTGAGACTCTATCTCAAAAAAAAAAAAAAAAAAAAAAAAAAAGGGCCAAGCGTGGTGGCTCATGCCTGTAATCCAGCACTTTGGGAAGCCAAGGCGGGAGGATCACCTGAGCTCAGGAGTTTGAGACCAGCCTGGCCAACATGGTGAAACGCTGTCTCTACTAAAAAAATACAAAATTAGTTTGGCATGGTGGTGCACACCTGTAATCCCAGCTACTCAGGAGGCTGAGGCAGGAGAATCGCTTGAACCTGGGAGCCAGAGGTTGCAGTGAGCCAAGATCGCACTACTGCACTCCAGCCTGGGCAACAAGAGTGAAATTCCGTCTCAAAAAAAAAAAAATTGTAAATGTATTTAAATTTTCAGCACACACACATACACAGAAGCTTATTCAGATCATGATCATGTCATTTCCCAGCTCAGAACTCTCCAGTGGCTTCCCATTGTGTGTATGATAAAATACAAACGCCTGCCATGGCCTTCGAGCCCTGCGTGAGCCACTGACCCCTTTGGCTTCCCTTTCTGTCCCCTGCCCTGTGCTCACTGGCCTCTCTGGTCCTCTGTCAGGGTCCTTTCTGCTTTTGCACTTTCTGTTGCCTTGACCTTGGATACCTCTCCCCTGCCTACAGTCACATATGAATTACGAGTTCCTTCTCTTAGCTCAGCTGCCACCTCAGAGGCCTTCCCTGACCACTCAAATGAAAGCAGCCCCCCATGTAGACAATCTGCATTACATCTGTGGAAAACAGTCTGTTTGTCTGATTCTTTGTTGTTTTTGAGCTGGAGTCTCGCTTTGTCTGTCACCAGGCTGGAGTTCAGTGGCGTGATCTCGGCTCACTGCAACCTCCACCTCCTGGGTTCAAGCGATTCTCCTGCCTCAGCCTCCTGAGTAGCTGGGAGTATAGGCGGGCACCAGCGCCTGTATTTTTAGTAGAGACCAGGTTTCACCATGTTACCCAGGGTAGTCTTGATCTCTTGACCTCGTGATCCACCCACCTCGGCCACCCAAAATGCTAGCATTACAGGCGTGAGCCACTGCGCCCAGCCTGTTTGTCTGATTCTTTATGTCCCCGTCCCCTCGCTGGAGGGTGAGCTCTGTGAGAGCAGTGGCTGTGTCTGGGTGCTCATCATGGACTTCCCAGAACCTACAGCAGTGTCTGGTACATGGCATATACTCAGAGACTATTTAATGGATGGAATAGGGAGGAAAAGTGGACCAGATGGGAAGCGGCTGGCAGGATGGACGAGTAGGTTGGTGGATGGGAGGGTGAGTGCATGGATGTGGGGGTGGGTGGCAGGTTGGCTGCCCCCTGGGTCAGTAGAAAATAACCCAGTTGGTCTCTCACAGAGCCCTCTGTGCTTCTCCTACTTCCCAGCCGCTTTGTCCCTCCTGCCTTGGGGGATGCAGTGAAGCTAGCACAGGCCTTGTCCTCTGCACATTACCGTACCTCACAGATTACATGCCTTACCTCGCTGAATCATCACAGCTCTAGGAGGTAAGTGTTTTCATGCTCTCAGTTTTATAAATGGGGAAACAGGGGCTCAGAGAGGTTATGTTACTTGCCCCAAGTTTTCACAGCTGGTGAGTGATGGAGTCAGGGCTGGGTCAAAGCTTTTTCACTAAGCTTTGGTAGCTAAAAATGTGGACAAAGAGGACGTGCAGGAATTGACAGAAGTATGTGGGGGTCTCTATGGTTGAGTCTTCAGACAATACCTTCCAGCGGGTATAGAAAGGGACAACCCGGCTGGGCGCGGTGGCTAACACCTGTAATCCCAGCACTTTGGGAGGCCGAGGCAGGTGGATCACCAGGTCAGGAGTTCGAGACCAGCCTGGCCAACATTGTGAAACCTTGTCTCTACTAGAAATACAAAAAATTAGCTGGGCGTGGTAGGAGGCGCCTGTAATCCTAGCCACTTGGGAGGCTGAGGCAGGAGAATCGTTTGAATCCAAGAGGCAGAGGTTGCAGTGAGCCAAGATCATGACACTGCACACCAGCCCGGGCGACACTACAAGACTCCATCTCAAAAAAAAAAAAAAAAAAAAGGGACAGGCCAGGCGCGGTGGTTCACATCTGTAATCCCAGCACTTTGGGAGGCCGAGGCAAGTGGATCCCTTGAGGTCAGGAGTTTGAGAGCAGCCTGGCCAACATGGTGAAACCTTGTCTCTACTAAAAATACAAAAATTAGCCAGGCATTGTAAGTGCACGCTTGTAATCCTAGCTACTTGAGACGTTGAGGCAAGAGAATTGCTTGCACCCAGGAGGCAGAGGTTGCAATGAGCCAAGATGGGGCCACTGCACTCCAGCCTGGGCAACAGAGCAAGACTGTCTCAAAAAAAAAAAAGAAAGGGACAGCCCAAATGCCCTGATTGGCAATGATTAACAGTGGGACAGGGCCAGGGCCGAGGATACCTGGGAACACCGGTGGAGTTTCTGGAGGAATTGGGGGTTCCTGACCAAAACGGGGTGCCCAGGCATCCAATCAGGAGTCATTCCTAGAGCCCCACCCCAGATATAAGGAACCTGCTTGGGCCCTGAACCAGGAAAACACATGATTTATCTAAAGCGCTCACTCCATCAGGCCCAGCCCCAGGCTCACTGGTTTCCAGCTATGTGGGCAGCGCCCTCATATTACAGGAAGGAAAACTGAGGCTGCAAAAAGCCCAAAGGAAATGCACCCAAGCCCAGTGAACTGAAGAGGGATTGGGGCCAGGGAGAATGCGTCCTTGATGGAGGAGGCCGGGCAGCACTGTTTGTGGGGACCTGAGCCACCAGGGGGCGCCTGTCCTGGGGCCCAACAGGACCTCCTGGAGTCCTGGAACTGCTTGGGGAGGTGGGTGCACGGTCTGTGAGTCCAGCAGACCCGGCTCTTCACCCTGGTAGGGAGAGCTGGGGATGGAGTTGGAGGAGGGGGACTTTCTCTCTACATTGCCTGGGTATTCCACTGAGAGGATGTGTTTTTTATATAATTACAAATAAGCTTGAAGGAATTAAAAAGGATATTTTAAAGGCTTTCTAGACCTGAAAGATTCTAAAAGATGCCTGTGCGTTCCCAGCTATGGTCTGGAGGCATATCCGCCTACCCCCGGGATATGGCTTCCAGCCTGAGTTCCGGATGAATCTGGGGCCCTAAATGTGAACCAGGCACACGTGGATCCCTAGCTGGGCCCATCAGGTTGAGACTGCCACAGGTGTATCTGCAGAATGAAGCTACAGGCATGACTGGCCGCAGGGGTGGCCTTCAGGAGTGACACCTTCCTAGGCTGTGGGCCTCTGCCCTCTGAGGTGCAGACACCCCAGTTGCTGGTCTGCCCAGGTCCCAGACGCCCTGAGGAATCCCCCAGTGACGACTCACTCACAGACTGGGCCGCCTCACTTTGGGTCAGGGATGTCCACATCAATAAGCCAAGATCCACTTCGGGCAACCTCCCACAGCCCGCTGCTCAGGTCCCAGGCACCTAATGCCTCTCTCCCATCCCCTGAATTTGCTCCAGGACAGAGGCTGGGCTAGGGGGTGAACAGTCAGACCCAGAAGGACTGGACAGACAGAAGGACCCCCGGCCCAGGCCTCTTCCTCCCACCTCAGCAAACTGGGGGCCTCGGCCTCTGCTGAACAAGAGGTCCCCATAGGGTTTCCTTTGGTCCAGCAGTTCCCACTTATGGGTGATTTTGCCTCCCGGAGGGGATCTGCCAATGGGTGGAGACATTTTTGGTTGTCATGATTGGCCGTGCCCCTGGCATGCGGTAGGTAAAAGCAAGGATGCCACTAAGCTTCCCACGGTGCCCGGGACAGCCCACCCTGGAATCATCCCACCCAAAAGTCAGCAGTGCCACGGTTAGGAAACCCTGCCAACCACACATGGCAGGGAGTGTGGGTGTGCCGGTGGGGAGTTTGGGACAAAGAGAGTGACGAGAACAGGGAGGAGGAGGTGGGTAGTTAGGCAGGGGCAGAAGACAAAGCACAGGACCTGGAGTGGACAGACCTGGGTTCCACCCAGCAGCCGTGTGACCTTGTGCAAGTCTCCTAGCACCCTAAGCCGGTTTCCTTGTGTATAAGAAAGACCACAAGGACAGAACCAGCAGATAATCATAGAAGAAATGAACCCTGCGTCTTGACACACTGCAGAGGCTCCATAATGAAGGTTCAGGTGCGGGGGTGCAGCAAGGATGCCGCGGTTCACTTCCCCTGAGAGCAAACTGGATCTGATTCTCAGAATTCCAAAGAGGTCCTGGGAATCATTTCTTCTTTTTCTCTCTCCAGACCCCAGGAGCCCAGGCTGGGCCAGGGGGTGGGGGCGTGGCAGGCCCCGTACTCACCGCTGTGGCTCTCCCCATCACTGCTGAGATAGGGGTAATACTCGTGCGTTTGGCGTTGGTACAGGTCCGTGTCATAGGGCACCAGGTCTTCCGATGGCTGCTGAGAGAGGAGGTATCAGGGCCTGCACTGTGGCGGGGGACCCCAACCAGGCCTGCAGCACCCCCACATGCTGGGTCCCCACCACCTTCCTTGGCTCAATGACTGCATTGGGCCTACAGCCCTCCCTCTGCCTAGAATTGGGACAGAGAGTGGGGCAGGGGACCCGGGAGGCCTGAAAAGGGGTGACAGGGACCTTGGGGGTCAGAGGTCAGAAGAGGACCAGGGTCCCCCTCTGCTGGGCTACTCCCCATAGCCACCTCATGCTCACACTCACACTCATGCCTGTGTGCCCCCATCCTCATCCCACACCCCTCTCCTGGTCACACTGATGCACATGTCCACACGATCCCTGTGACACCCTCACACTCATAATCCCACATGTGGACTCACTCTCATAGCCCCCACCCACCCCAATGCAGGCGCCTGCACACTGTTCCTCTCACACACATCTTCACACCCACTCAGAAGTCACCCACCTCACAGAGATATTGTACACTCAGCTCATGCGCACATGCAGTATCCTTGACACTCACATGACACCACATTCCAGCCATCAACACGCACACTCACACCCCCAGAGCCACTCACATTCCACCCGCACACTCACCTGCACAGCACACACTCGCCTGCCCAGTCCCACTGTCACAACCTATGCCTCTCACACAGCCTGGGCAAGAGTGGCACCACAATGACCGTCCACATGATGGTTGGTGCAGGGGTCACCGGGGCAGGCTTGGGGGCCGAGTGCATGGAGGGCCTTGATCCCCTCACTCTCCCTCCTGAGTCCTCCCTAACCTCCTCCTTCCCTCCTCACTGCCACCCCCACCCTGTCTCCTTTGCTTCCTCCTCCCCGTCCTCACTACCCTCTGTCCTCCTTTTCTTCCCCCTCCTCCCTGTCCTCCTCCTTTCCTCCTCTTCTTCCTCCCCCCTTCCTCCCTCCTCCCTGTCCTCCTCCCCCTACTGGCACAGACACAGGGCCGTGCACACCCAGGAGCCTTCCCAACAGTCGTCAGCCCTCCCCACCCCCACAGTGTGTGGCCCAGGATTGCACAACAGTCACTGTGGCCCTCAGGGCTGGGCTTGGGGGACTGGGGCTGCCTTGGGAGCCCACCCTACCAGGAGACACTCAGAGTGACCCTGGAGCTTGCAGAGAGGGCTGGGGGGCCTAGGGACGGCCCAAGGAGCTCTGCCACCCGTTCAGCTCCACCTGGAGTTCAGGATTGAGAGGTCAGGGGTCAGAGACAGTGGGCCTGTGGCTTTCTTGAGGCAGAATTGGCTCTTCCTGAGACAACCTCCGTCACCCTCTGCCTGCGCCGCCCCCTTCGTGGTCCCAGGTGGGAAGGGGTGTCAGGGTGTGGATGCCACAGCGGGCCGGCTGGTCCTGCCTGGTCCTGCCTGTGTCTGGCCAAGTGAGGAGGCCAGGAGCCCAGCACTGAGCCTGCCCCTCTGGGTTTCCAGGTAGTGCAGCCTCGATGCAGGATGTCAGCCTGACTCTGGTCGAATTGGTGTGATGTCAGGCCTGGGGTGACTCCCAGCCTCCTGGGGTGGCTCTGAGCTGGGGCACGGTGGGGGAAGGGAGCTGCCTCTAGGCCAGGAAAGTGGAGTCAGGAGGGCATCCTGCCAAGCCCTTCCCGGCTCCCCTCAAGCCTCCCTACTCCTGAGAGGTCATGGGGTAGGAAAAGGGAGAAGGGTCCTCTCAGAGGGACCCTGGTCTGATACCTGCCTCAGGCTGCAACTGTCACTGAGAGTGAGGAGCAGTGGCGATCTGCTTCTCTTCTCAGGGTCCCCTGGGGTTCCCACTTTTTCACCCCCAAGATCCAGTCCCTGTCCTTGTCCCAGCCTCAGCCCCCATTCAAACTTGTCACATGCTCACCCCAGGTCCCACCCAGCCCCAATCTCAGTCCTGACCTTTGTCCCAGCCCTGTCCCCTGCCGCGCCTCTCCCTGAACTCCAGCCCTGGGGCCAGCCTCAACTGCACTGTCTCAGCTCCACTCCTGGCTCCTTTCCAGCACCGGCCCCTGTCTCCTGTGGGTCCCCCTGTGGGCCTATGGCCCCAACCCTTTGGTCAACAATCATGTCCTCTGTGCCAGGCCCCAGACTGGGTGTTGGGGACCCAGAGTTCCATCAGCCTCGGTGTCCAGGAGCCCCAAGGCCATGGGCCAAGGCTTCTGCCTGTTGCCTCCTGCCTTCAGCCCCTTCCTGTCCAGGGGATCGGCCTCCTCCAAGCCAGTCCCCCCATCTCTCTCCTCTACCTCTCTACCACCGCCCTCACCATCCTCAGCCCAGCACCCTCCCCAGGAGCCCCGGCCTCCGCCTGCCACCCAAGCCCTGTCTATAAATAACTGTTCAGGCCCCACCGATCACAGCCCCACCGTGGGCCCGGCCTCAGCCCGCCAGGGCATGCTCCGAGGAAGCCAGTGGCCCCCGCGCTGGGTCTCAGGCCAGGAGTTCCAGGGAGGAAACCCTGACTTCCCACTGATAGCAAGCCAGGAGGGCAGCGGGTGGGCTGGCGGGTTCATGGGCAGGCAGGCAGGCGTCCGAGGGCCATGGGTTGGGCTGGTGGAGGAGTCCCAGTACTCACAGGGGGGACGAGGGGAAACCCTTCCATTTTGCACGCCTGTAACATCCAGCCGGGCTCCGAGTCGGTCAGATCCCCTGCCTCGGTGGGGGCCAATGCAGAGCCCCTCAGGATGGGGTGCCCCGTTGGGGGCTGGACGGTCGTGGGGCGGGTGCAGGGCTCAGGCCTGCCCCCTGAGCTACAGGAGCCCTGCGTGAGCCCCCTCCCTTGACATTGCAGGGCCAGCACAAGTTCCTGATTTTATCGAAGGGCCTGCCGCTGGGAGATAGTCCCCTTGGGGTGACATCACCGCCCCAACCCGTTTGCATAAATCTCTTGCGCTACATACAGGAAGTCTCTGGCCGGCTGGGGCAGGTGGTGCTCAAAGGGCTGGCCTGGGAAGCCATGGGGTCCAGGCCCCCTGCCCAGAGGAAGCTGCGACTGAGAGGGATGACTTTGGGGGCTAAGCTGGGGAGGGAGGTTGGGAGGGAGAACGTGTAGCTCCGCCACACCACTGGGAGGCTTTTGCTCTAACCCAACAAATGTCTGCTGCTTTTGAGATCCCTATGTAGCCAACAGTCACCTTGTTGGGGTCAGAGCTGGAAGGGGTGGCCTCCTGGGGCCTCCACTTTCTGGGGTCAGCCTTGCTAGGTGAGGGCTCTGATCTGGCAGGCTAGGCCTGCCTCTTCCTGTGGCCCTGCACCCCCACTGCCTAGGCTGTCCCTAGGCTGAGGCTGGGCTCCGGGGTAGGGTCTTCAGCACAGTGCTGCTTTCTTCCTTTCTTCCTTCCCTCTGAGTCTATTCACATGGGCTTCTCTTCCACTAGAAGAGGGTCCTGCGTTCTTATACCCTTCCCTCCCAGCTTCTTGAGTACCACATTCAAATCCCTAGGGCTCTGTTTCCAGCCCAGGTTTCTCAGTTTCCCCATCCCTTGCCAATGCCTGAATATGAATGTAACCTTCCTAGTTTACAAAACTTTCTTGCCTATCCACCATTCGTCTGTTTTGCCGTGCATCTGTTTGTCTGTCTGTCCATCCAGCTATCCATTCATCAAGCTCACCATGCATTCACTTATTTGTCCATTTATCCAACTCTCCGTATATTTGTTCATTCATCTGTCAGTCAATTCATCCACCCATCCATCTGCTTATCTACTTGTCTGTCTAGCCATCTGTATGTCCATTAATCAGCCTGTCCACCTACTATCAGTCCATCAGTCCACAATTCCATCTGTTTATCCATCTATGAACCTGCTCATGCATTCATCCACCTATCCATCCGTCCACCCATCCACTCATCCACCCATCTGCCCATCCACTCATCTGTCCATCAACCCATGCATCATCCACCTATCCCTTCATTCATCCATCCATCCATCTACCAGTCCACTCATCCACCCATCTACCAGTCCACCCACCTACCATTCCACCCATCTATTCATCCACCTATCCATCCATTCACCTATCACCCATCACTCATCCATCCATCCCTCCATTCATCCCTCCATCCATTCATCCACCCATCCACCCATCTACCCATCTATCCATTTACTTATCTGCCCATCCACCAATGCAGCCATCTACCCATTCACCCATCCACTCATCCATCCTTCCAGTCATCCTTCTAGCCATCCACCAATATACCCATCCACTTATCTGTCCATCCATCCATCCATCCATCCATCCATCCATCTATCCACTCATCCACACATCTACCAGTTCACTAATCCACCCATCCACCAATCCACCCATCTACCCATTCATCTATTAATTCATCCACCTATCTATCCATCTACTCATTCATCTATCTGTCTATCCACTTATCCATCCATCCATGCATCTTCTCAGTGTTGAGTTCCAGGCTCTAAGCTGAGCTCTAGGAAAACAAAAAAGTATTATACAAGACCCCTGCCTTCAGAGAGCTCCTGATCATTTCTGGAGAGTTGAGGGATGAGTAGAGGTGTTTTGTGTGTGTGTGTCCCAGTGATCTCTGGTGAGTCCTCTCTGCTGGGAAGGAACTTTTGAGCATTCAGTGTCCTCCCCTGTATAATCTAGCCCCTTGCTTTAAATTTCCACTCCACTAAGACAGGCCTGCCTTCTTACCAGTGGATTCCCAGGCCTCAAGTGTTTTTTCGTTAGCAGCAAACACCAGAATTCCACAGCTTTGGGCTCACCATTAGATCTACTTGACTTCCACCTTCACTGACTTTTTGTATCTGCACTTGGGACTCTCCAAAGGCTCCAGGCCACAGGTCCTCAGGGCTCCCTAGGAACCTGACCAAGGCCTCTCCCCAAAATGAGGGGAGGGACAGACTGGCTTGGCATCAGTTCCATCCTCGTTCCCACTTCCCCATCAAGAAGGCCAACCCCCAGCTGACTGGGTGCAGTGGGGTGTGTAAGGTTATCCACTCCACAAGATCTAGGCCCTGCTTGATGTGTTCATTCATTCATTCATTCATTCATGTGTGTGTTATCATCTTGCTTTGGTTTGTTTATATGCTTATTTATTCATTCATTCATTCAATCACTTTTTTGTATAAATGTAAGGGGTACAAGTGCAATTTTGTTCCATGGATAGATTGCATAATGGAGAAGTCTGGGCTTTCAGTTTATCCATCACCGGAATAATGTACATTGTGCCCTTTAAGTAATTTCTCATCCCTCACCATGCCTCCCCACTCTCCCACCCTTGCAAACCTCCAGTGTCTGTCATTCCACAGTCTATGTCCATGTGTACACACTGTTTAGCTCCTACTTATACATGAGAACAGGCAGTATTTGACTTTCTGTTTCTGAGTTGTTTCACTTATGATAATGGCCTCCAATTCTGTCCATGTTGCTGCAAAGACATAATTTCGTTCTTTTTTATGGCTGAATAGTATTTCATTGTGTGTGTGTGTATGTGTGTGTATATATATATACACAATATAACATTTTATTTTTTCAATCATCCATTGATGGACACTTAGGTTGATTCTGTATCTTTGCTATTATGAATAGTGCTATGATAAACATACAAATGCAGTATCTTTTTGATATAGTGATTTATTTTCCTTTGGTTAGATACTCAATGAGATGGCTGGATCAAATGATAATTCTTTTTCTTTCTTCTTTTCTCTTTTTCTTGTTCTTTTGAGACTGAGTTTCACTCTTGTCACCCAGGCTGGAGTGCAGTGGCACAATCTCGGCTCACTTCGCCTCCCGGGTTCAAGTGATTCTCCTGGCTCAGCCTCCCGAGTATGTGGGATTACAGGTGCCCGCCACCATGCCCAGCTAATTATTGTATTTTTAGTAGAGGCGGAGTTTCATCACGTTGGCCAGGCTAGTCTCGAACTCCTGATCTCAGGTGATCCACCTGCCTTGGCCTCCCAAAGTGCTGGGGTGACAGACGTGAGCCACCATGCCCAGTCAGTTCTTTTTCTTTTGAAACAGAATGTTGCTTTATCACTGAGGCTGGAGTGCAATGGCGTGATCTCGGCCCACTGCAGCCTGGACCTCCTGGGCTCAAGCGATCCTCCCACCCCAGCCTCCAGAGTGGCTGGGACTACGGGTGTGTGCCACCTGTAGTCTCGTCTAATTTTCTGTATTTTTTGTAGAGATGGGGTTTCACCATGTTGCCCAGACTGATCTTGAACTCCTGGGCTCAAGCAGTCTGCCTGCCTCAGCCTTCCCAAATGTTGGGATTATAGGTCTGGGCCTAGTAAGGAGGACAGACATGAATGAGGCATCCTCAGAGCCTCCAGCTGCTTACAGGCCTGCAGAGGGTCATGTGAGCAGATAGTGGGGCAAGAGGGGAGGTGCCAGGTACACTCGGTCTCAAAGGTGCATTTGGGAACGATTGATGGGGTCAGCGTCCCAGATAGGATGGCTTAGGGAAGCGTGTGAGGGGAAGGCATGTCTGGCTGAGAATCAACTTAAGCAAAGGAAAAGAACAGGAAAACAGGGAGTCACTGTCCTTGCAGCTGGAAGCAAAGCAGGACAGGAAGGCAAAGAGCCTTGAGTGCCAAGCCAAGGAGCCTGAGTCATGTACAGGGATGGCTGTGGAGCCTTTGCTGGTTTTAAGTAGGGAGTATGGGGCTCTTCTCCGTGGGTACAGCCAAGAAACCAGGTAGGCTACATGTTCCCAAGGCCTAAGATTCAAGGGGCTCCAGAAGAAGGAAGATATCCCATTGCATCAAGTATGGCCAAGCTCAAGGGGCCTGGGTGAGGAAGTCCATAAAAGAGATCCAGAGTCAATAACCTCTGGAAATAGGCAGAATGTCCTCTGCCCTCTGGGCAATGCTAGAGTGTCCTCCCAGCTCCTCTTCCCGCTCCTCCCCCTCCCCAAGGACACCAGAAGCCTCATCCCCTTACATCCCCAGGGACCCGTGATAATTCAAATTCTTGGGAATAGTAGGACCCAGATTCCAAGAACAGGAAGGGTTTGGTAATCCACAACCTCACAGTTAGTAGTTCCTTAAAAAGGAAAAGAAAAAAAGTTTTGAGTGCCTGGCACCATGCTGGGTGCTTCCACCCTATGATCTCACATCACCAAGAGAGCCATCCATTCAACTAAGGCCCAAGAGACGAGTGACTGGCCCAGGGTTGCACAGCATGTGCAGTAGAGAGCTGGGGCATGAACCCTGGCTGCTGGGGCTCTAGGAAGGGCTGGGTCTTCTGGAGAAGGAAGGAAGCTAGAGGAAGAACGGAGAGACTGAGAAGCTGAGGCAGGGAGCAGGGAGGAAGGGGAGGGGGAAAAGAGAGGAAAGGAAAGAGAAGCAAAATAACAAGATAAAAGGAGGGAGCAGAGAGAAGGGAGAAACTGGACAAGAGGTGAGGAGGCAGCATGAACCTCAGGCAAAAAAGAGGAGAGCAGGGCGAGGGAGGATGGAGGAGGAGGACAGAGGAGGGACAACGAGGAGGTTTTGGGAAGACAGGGACAGTGGCTGGCTGGAGGTGGCAGGACCCCAGAGCAGCACATTCCCAGCTTCCCCCTTCTGCAGCGGAGCAAAAGGGGCGGAGAAGGTCCCGGATTTGCAGGAGGTCACCAGGTGCATTGTGCTGGAATGTGGCTCCCTTTCATCCTGGTCACCAGGAAACTGGTTTGAAACCAAAAATCTTGGAAGCTCTAGGGACTGAAAAACAAAAACAAAAACAAAAATCATTTTTAATTATTTTATTTTTTGAACAGATAACATGTGCACATGGTACAAAATTCAAAAGGTAAAAAAAGGTAAACCACTGCCCAGCTCCCCTTCCACAGACTAGCCCACCTGTTACCTGATCTTGTGTTTTGGTCTAGAAATCGTCTACACAGCATGTAGCAGATATATTTTTAAAATTTTTACACGGAGGGGGGCACACTAAACATATTGTAGTAGCTCCCTTGTTTTTTTCCCCAATGTCCATGTCACACCCATGCAGAACTGTCTTGTCCTTTTGAGATTTTTGCATTTTCAGTTTTTGTGGGTACATAGTAGGTGTGTTTATTTATGGGGTACATGAGATATTTTGGTACAGGCATAAATTATGTAATAATCACATCAGTAGAGGCCGGGCGCGGTGGCTCAAGCCTGTAATCCCAGCACTTTGGGAGGCCGAGATGGGCGGATCACGAGGTCAGGAGATCGAGACCATCCTGGCTAACACGGTGAAACCCCGTCTCTACTAAAAATACAAAAAACTAGCTGGGCGAGGTGGCAGGCGCCTGTAGTCCCAGCTACTCGGGAGGCTGAGGCAGGAGAATGGCGTGAACCCGGGAGGCGGAGCTTGCAGTGAGCTGAGATCCGGCCACTGTACTCCAGCCTGGGCGGCAGAGCAAGACTCCGTCTCAAAAAAAAAAAAAAAAAAAAAAAAAAAAATCACATCAGTAAATGGAGTATCCACCACCTCAAGCATTTTTCATTTCCTTATGTTACCAACATTCCAATTATACTCTTTTAGTTATTTTTAAATACGCTATAAATTATTGTCGACTGAATGGCCGTATAGTATTCCACTATTTGGATGTACTAGGATATTTTTAAGTCATGAGAGACATCGTTCATTTAGAAGAGTAAATAATATTTATGTGCAGTTTAAAGAATAATTATAAAGCAGCCTGGCGCGGTGGCTCACGCCTGTAATCCCAGCACTTTGGCAGGCCGAGACGGGCAGATCACAAAGTCAAGATATTAAGACCATCCTGGCTAACACGGTGAAACCCCGTCTCTACTAAAAATACAAAAATAAATTAGCCGGGCGTGGTGGTGGCGCCTGTAGTCCCAGCTACTCGGGAGGCTGAGGCAGGAGAATGGCGTGAACCTGGGAGGCGGAGCCGAGATCACGCCACTGCACTCCAGCCTGGGCGACAGAGCGAGACTCCGCCTCAAAACAAAAACAAAAACAAAAACAAAAAAACGTTGCCGGAACCCCAGAAGAATCCCCAAATGTCCCTTACTTCCCTCTAGAAGTAACACTGTCCTAACTTTCTCGGTAATTTTCTACTTGCTTCTTTTCTTTTCTTTTCCTTTCTTTCTTTTCTTTTTTTTCTTTTGTTTTCTTCTTTTTTTTCTTCAGACAGAGTCTCACCCTGTCGCCCAGGTTGGAGTGCAATGGCATGATCTTGACCCACTGCAACCTCTGCCCCCCAAGTTCAAGTGATTCTCCTGCCTCACCCTCCCATGTAGCTGGAATTACAGCTGTGTGCCACCACACCCAGCTAATTGTTTGTATCTTTAGTAGAGACAGGGTTTCACCATGTTGGTCAGGTCTCAAACTCCTGACCTCATGATCTGCCCACCTCAGCCTTCCAAAGTGCTGGGATTACAGGCGTGAGCCTCTTGCTTTCCTTTATAAGTATCCCTTATAGTTCACTATTTATTTTAATGGGTTTTAATCTTTATATTAAAAGAATCACAATGTAAATATCCTTTTGGGTCTTTCTTCTTTTCCCCACCATGTTATTACATGTCACTATGGTCCATTTTCATTGCTGGATAGTATTCCAGTGTTATTTACTTACTTATTTTTTTGAGATGGAGTCTCACTTTATCACCCAGGCTGGAGTGCAGTGGCATGATCTCGGCTCACTGCAGCCTCCGCCTCCTGGGTTCAAGCAATTCTCCAGCCTCAGCCTCTCCAGTAGCTGGGATTATAGGCATGCGCAACCACTCCCAGCTAATTTTTGTATTTTTGGTAGAGACAGGGTTTCACCATGTTGGCCAGGCTGGTCTCAAACTCCTGACCTCTAGTGATCCACCTGCCTCAGCCTCCCAAAGTGCTGGGAATACAGGTGTGAGCCACCACACCCAGCGTTCCATTGTTATTTAACCAGTCTCTTATCAGTATATATATATTTTTGAGACAGGGTCTCGTTCTGCACACACAACTGGAGTGCAGTGGTTCTATCATGGCTCACTGCAGCCTGGATCCCCTGGGCTCAAGCGATCCTCCCACCTCAGCCCCGCCAAGTAGCTTTAACTACTTATTGATGGACATTTGAGTTGTTTCGAGTCTTTTGCTATTACAAATAAATGCAGTAATCAATAATATACGCTAATTTACATATATGCAGGAGGATGTCTAGGAGAGATTCCCGAAAGTTGAATTACCAGGTCAAAGGGCAGTGCATTTTTCATTTTTTAATTTTATGTATGTATGTATGTATGTATGTATTTTATTTTATTTTATTGAGATGGAGTCTTGCCCTGTCACCCAGGCTGGAGTGCAGTGAAGCAATCTTGGCTCACTGCAGCCTCCACCTTCAGGGTTCAAGTGATTCTCCTGCCTTAGCCTCCTGTAGTAGCTGGCATTACGGGTGCACACCACTATGCCCGGCTAATGTTTTTTGTGTTTTTAGTAGAGACGGGGTTTTGCCATGTTGCCCAGGCTGGTCTCGAACTCCTGGGCTCAAGCGATCCACCCACCTTGACCTCCCAAAGTACTGGGATTACAGGCATGAGCAACCACGCCCGGCCTGTATTTATTTTTTAGAGATGGAGTCTCCCTTTGCTGCCCAGGTGGTCTCAAACTTCTGTCCTCCAGCCATCCTCCTGCCTTGGCCTCCCAAAGTGCTGAGATTACACTTGTGAGCCACTATGCCCTCTGTGCATTGTTAATTTTGAGACAGATGATGGATAGACAGACAAGGTGGGTGCAGTGGCTCATGCCTGTAATTCCAACACTTTGAGAGGCCAAGGTGGGAGAATCACTTGAACCTAGGAGCTCGAGACCAGCCTGGGCAACACAGGGAGACCCTACCTCTAAAGAAAATTTCAAAATTAGCTTGGTGTGGTGGTGGTGGTGTGTGCCTGTGGTGCCAGCTACTCAGGAGGCTGAAATGGGAGGATTGGTTGAGCCCTGGAGGATGAGGGTGCAGTGAACCATGATCATGCCACTGCACTGCAGCCTGGGTGACAGTAGAAGACCCTCTCTTAAAAAAATAATAAGACTGGAAACAGATATTGTCACATTGCCATTAATAAAAGTTGTATCAGCCGGGCGTGATGGCTCAGGTCTGTAATCCCAGCACTCCCCAAGGCGAGTGGATCTCCTGAGGTCAGGAGTTTGAGACCAGCCTGGCCAACATGGTGAAACCCTGTCTCTACTAAAAATACAAAAATTAGCTGGGTGTGGTGGTGCACACCTGTAGTCCCAGCTACTCAGGAGGCTGAGGCAGAAGAATAGCTTGAACCTGGGAGGCAGAGGTTGCAGTGAGCCAAGATGGGGCCACTGCACTCCAACCTGGGTGACAAGAGGGAAACTCCGTCTCAAAAATAGATAAATAATAATAAGAATAAAAGTTATACCTATTCACTGTCCTACCAGCCCTGCTAGACAGTGCAGCTTCCCAACCTACTAGACAAGTGGGAGACCCTGTAGGGGCTGGGCCCTGCAGAGTGACAGGGAGGCTGGGCAGGTCTAGGGTAGTGTGACCCTTTGCCCCTGCTGGCTGGGTTGCTGATAGGGGCAGGCCAGGTGCTAATGCAATCGCAAGGCAGGCGGGCAACAGGAAACTTGAGCAGGTGTCCTCGAAGCTGAGTCCACAGAGGGGAGCACGACCCCTGACCTCATAGATCCCTCAGCCTTGGCCCAAACGAGCTAGAAAATGAGGAAATGTCCCCCCACCCACTTTCCTAGCAACCTGTCCCCACAGGGTGTGACAGGGCATGTGAGAACACACAGGCCTCAGACCAAGAACTGGGAAAGTTGACCAAAAAGAGCTGAGCCTGTGGACAGAAATGGCAGTCTTGCAACTTCCTCTCATGGTTGAGACACTGGGAGAGGCTCCTTGGGCCCCAGCCAGGGTCACCTGGGCCCCTCTGAGCTCCCCAAGTTTTGCTGACAGCACTGGGCTGGCTCTTCGGTGTATTAAGGCCTTCAACAATGATTGACTTGGGGCCTCTGCGTGACAGGCAGCCCAAACAGGCAGGGCCCTTTATTCCCGCCCTCATGGGCCTGCTCTTCAGCAGGGGAAGACCATGATGAACTCATGACAGTGAGTGTCCCATTGCATGTTGGAAGGTGACACTCACCATAGGAACAAGGGCACGCAGCTGGGTAAGGGGCTTGTGGTAGGGGACAGAGTGGGTGGGGACAGTTTGCAGCATTCATGAGAGTGGGCAGGGCAGGCTTCACCAAGAGAGGTGCATCCAGCAAACCCCGGAAGCAAGTGAGGGAGCGAGCCAGGGAGAATAATTCCGGGCAGAGGGACTAGTCAGTGCCAATGCCCCAGGCAGGAGCGTGAGCCGGGGACGCTAAGGAGGCCTATGGGGGCCCAGTCAGTGGCAGAAGCTCAGACAGGGCCAGTCAGGTCAGGTCATGGTATGGAATTTGGCTTTGACTCTAGGAAACGTGGAGTGTGTCGCAGGGTGTGGCCTCTCTTACTCGAATCTGAAGCTGGTGCCGTGGTACAGATGAAGAGACTGAGGCTCAGAAGTGGCCGTGACTTGGCACAGCATGGCTTGGCCAATCCAGGGTGTAGGTGATGAGGCTCTCGCCCAGGTCTGCCTGAGACCTAGACCCCAGCCGTGCACCATGGCAGTGCTCCAGTGCCTGTGGGTGGTGACAGGCAAGCACTGGAGGGTGCCCGTGCTGGGCACTCACTCATCCCACCCTCATGTAAGCCTATGAGGCAGGCATTGTCAGTGCCATTTTGCAGATGACAAGTGCAGTTCCCGGAGGTGAGGGGCACGGCCAAGGGCACAGAGCCGGGAGGCAGGGCAGGAGGCCATCGTGGTTCTCAGGGCCCCTCGGGCCTGTGCCTCCGTGGCTGTCCCTATCTCGAGGTTCTCTGATGGATATTGCCCCACCTAAAAGTCTTCCTGAGCTCTCGCCTGTCCTCAAGCTGAAGCCCAAACCTCCAAGGCCTGTGCGGGAACCTCCAACGCCTGGAGTCCGGCCAGCCGTTCTGCCCGTCCCCAGCCCAAGTAGACAGCCCCACCTCCGCCTCCAGCCAGAGGACAGCGCTCAGCATTCCGAGAACCTTTCTCAGTCTCCCCAGCCTTTGCGCGCAAGCCCACCCACTTCCGCACCCTCAGACCTCTGTCTTTTAAGAGCTTGCCTCCTCCAGGCTGCCACCCAAGACCACCTTTTCCCTAGATTCCCCCCACCGCTTCCCAGCTCTGCCTCAGTCTCTCGTCCCACTCTGCCCCAGCCCCAGTGGCCAGGGGCAGCTAGACCTCCTCTGAACCCCAAATCCTGGCCAGCCCCCCACATTCTTGTCCCTGCTGACCAGTTCTACAGATGGGGCGCTCACCTCCCAGCCACATCACTCAGGCTTCGGCACCTCAAACCCACCGCCACCCACAGCGACTTCCTTCTGCTCACCACGGGCAGCACCACACCCCCCTGCGCGCTCACTGAGGACAGGAGCTGCCTCCCCAGCCCAGACCCTTCCCCTGTGGGGCCCCCTCCACCATGCCCTGGCTCTGGGTTCCCCTGAGTCTTTCCCTGAGGATTGGCTGTGTGGCCTTTGGGTTAGTTCCTTCCCCTCTGCAGAGCTCAGATGCTCCAATTTTACAGCGCAGTCAACAGTACCCACTTCCCAGCATTGTCCTGAGGACTGAAAGAGATGGTCTGTGAAAGCCTTTGCTTGGTATACAGTAGGGGTTCAATAAGTGCACATTTCCTCCATTGACCTCCACAGATGCAGAGGTTAGGAGTGTGGCTTCGGAGACCCTGATTAGAATCCTATTCCTGCTCCTCATTCACTGTGTGGCTGACGGCAAGTCACTGATTTCTCAGAGCCTCAGTGTCCTCATCTGCAAAAAGGGAACATTAATAGAACATACCTCACGGAGCTGCATGAACTAGATGAGGTAGCACGTGGCTATCCGTGTGTGACAGGCCCTGCATCCCACCACAGGGAGCAAGTTCAGCCCTGTCCTCAGCCCTCCAAGCTCCCACCCTGGGCCTCTCCACCGCCGCCTCGGAGAAACAGAAATGTAGGGAGAAGCTCTGGAAGCTGGCAGAGGAGGCCCTGAGGCAGTGGCATCTTAGCCTCTGCCCCTGGACGATTCCCCACCTGCCTGGGGCCCCCGGGCTGCACTTTGCTCTCACCCTCCCTGTCTGAGAAACCAGCTCTTGGGCGAAAAAGCCAGCCTGGGAGAAAGGGCCTAGCTCTGGAGTAGGGACCCTGTGATAGGATGAGCGGGGCCCTCTGAAAAGACAAGGAAACTAATCATGACAGTTCCCACCATGGGCCCAGCACACAAGATCTTTACAATCGGGTTATCCATTTTACAGATGAGAAATGGGGCTCAGAGTGGACGCTTACACCTCCTCCAGGAAGAAGGGCCAGAATCAGGATTTCCACCCAGGCTCGAATTCCTCCCAAGCCTGTGCTCTCAGCCCAAGGCTGCCTGAGTGTGTGCCTTGAGCCCTTGGAACCAACAAGGGAGAGTGGGCCCGGAGGGGCCAGTGAGTGAGGAGCTGAATTCAGCTTTGAGGCTCTGGGGCCCCAGGCCAGTGCAGGGCTGCCCAGGGGTCCCGGGCTAGGGGTCGGGGGCAGCGCAGGGTGAAGGAGCAGGAGGCCTGGGCCTGGAAGGAGTTAACTGCGTGAGGGGCCTGAGTGAATCAGAGGCTCCGCAGGCTATGATGGAAATTCCCTGTGCATGGCGTGTGGTCACCCAGAAAAGGGAAACGGTGCTTTTCGGAGCAGGGGACGGCGGGGGCTGGAGCTAGGGAGCAGACACCAGCCTGGGTGGGGCTGTTGAGGCTATTGTGACAAAGGAGGCCTGGCGTCAAGGTCTGCTCAGGCCTTGGGCGGGAAGAAGGAGATGAGGAGCCGCCAGGCCAGGCCAGGCCTGATTGTGCTACGGTGTGTCCATGGGCCCTGATGGATGAGTAGGAGTTCACCAGGCCAGAGGAACTGCTAGAGCCAAGGCACAGGGCTGTGACTCAGCATGGAGCCCATCCACCCTGCTTTTGCTGGCAAACTCATTCCTGTCCTTCAAGGCTCATCTCAAGTAACACCTCTCCCACCGCAGGCAACACTCATAGCTCCTCTGAGTCCCACTGCCTCGGTTTCCCGCTTGGAGCTCACAGGATTTTATGTTATCTGCCTTCCCTATAGGACTATGGTTCCACAAGGGCAGGGGCTGTGTCCCAGCTATAGAAACAGGTTGTGCCCAGCACAGGGCCAGCACCAAGTAGGCGCTCTGTATTTGTGGAATGACAATTTCGCAGAAGAGGAATGTGGGGCCCAGAGAGGTGGCACTCAGTCAGCCAGCTGGTGCGGCAGAGTGGGGCTCAGGCCGGGCGCCTCCTCAGCTGGGACTGGTCAGGAGGGAAGGAACATGGCAGGAAGATCCCTCCCCTGGGGCAGGGCAGGGGGAGATGGCAGGGGCCACCGGGCGCTGATGGCCAGGCAGGGAAGGTAACAGGTGGTGCTATGGTCCATGCCCTGCTTCCCCCTTGAGCTTCAGGCCAGCCCTGCTACTGCCCTGGTCACAGCGCTAGAAAACGTCCGCCCTCCCAGGAGGGAGATGAAGGTACAAGATGAAGCAAGGGGCAGTCAGAGGAAGAGAGAAGGACACTGGGTTCTAGATTTTCCCAGTGAAATCTAGAATCTCCAGACACTTTGTAGCTGCCTGAACTTGGACAGGGTCTCCCTGTGTTGCCCAGGCTGGAATGCAGTGGTGTGATCATAGTTCACCGCAGCCTCGAACTCCCAGGCTCAAGCAATCCTCCCACGTCAGTCTCCCCAGCAGCCGGGACTATAGGCATGCACCACCATGCCGGACTAATTTTTTTTTTTTTCTGTAGAGTCGGGGTCTCACTCTGTGGCCCAGGCTGACTTCCAACTCCTGGGCTCAAGTGATCCTCCTGCCTTGACCTCTCAAAATGCTGGGAATACAAGAATGAGCTACTGTGTCTTGCCCTTAATTTCCACTTCATGATGGAGAAAATGGAATAGGCTTGTTCTGAGGGCAGAATAAACTAACGGGTATAACTGTAAACCTCTGTACCGATGTGAGGGAGACTGCCCGTTAGCTGCAGTGGCTATTGTGTAGTCTGGTCTCTCCCTGGGGGCTGTGGCAGTACCATCCCACCAGCCAGCTCCTAAGCAGTGTTAGGCTCAGGCCCAGCATCCATCTGTCCCAGCTCCTCTGTGCCTGGTGAAGGCCTATGACCTGCGCCAGCCTGACAAGGGGGCCAAAACCCAACTTGGATGACTGAGAATGATGGCCAGGGCTTCCTGTCCAGAAACGTGCCCCCTGAAGGCCTCAGCTGCTGCAGCTCCACCACAGCACCCCAGATTTCTGGGCCCTCTCATGTCTGCTTGAAGGTCAAGGGCATCCTGAGAAGCTGCCCTCAGGCAGGGACCGGCGGCATGGAGGCGACCATCGGGGTTGGAGTGTTTCCAAGCATGAAGGGGAACTGAGAACTGTGGGAATGGGCTTTGTGTAGTGCAGGGTGGGCTGCGCCTCGTGGGAGGGGGCTTGCTCCCAAGAGCTCAGACTGATGGGGTCCTGGGGTGGAGAGGAGAGGGGCTCGGCAGAGGTGGGGTTGGGGTCACCATAGGGTGCTTGCAGGTCATCCAGAGTGGGCTGGCCAGGCAGTGGGAGGTGGGGGAGCTGTGCGGGGAAGGAAAGAGGAAGCCAAGGGGAGAGGGGGATGGGCTGCTGGGGATGGAGTGGGGGTGGGGGCTGGGGACCTGGAGCCACTTTGGCCGCAGCCACTTCGCTTCTCCCGGTTTCGGTTTGTAAATAGCTGTCGGCTCCGTGGGGTGGGATGGGCCTGTCCCTTCTGCGGCCTGTGTCCAGGGAAGCCCAGGTCTCAGGAGCTACAGATGCTCAAGCCCTGGATTTGGGGACCCCAGGAGGCCCACAGCCCGGTCAGCCTTTGCCTGGGTGGGTGGGTTCTGGGGGCCCAGTTCTGGGCAGTCCCAACCTGTGGTCACTGAGGTAATGCAGCTGGGCTGGGGGAGCTTCGGAACATGATGACTCGGCCACCCTGGCTTATTTATAACTGGGCCTCCGTGGCCAGAGCAGCTGCTGAGCCGCCAACTCAGCACTCAAGCTGGCCCAAAACACCAAGGCAGGCAACAGGACAGTGAGGGCCAGGCTGCCCTGACGGCCCCGCAGGCTGAGCCAAGGGGTCTTGAGTTCTCCAAGGCCTCTTTGGCTGGGACTGTGATGTGATGGGCGGGACTTGGGTTTTAGGGGAGCTTCTTGTGGAGCCGGCGTCTTGAACCTCCTGGACCAAAGGGATGGTTGAGCCCAGCCAGTGAATTGGCCACTCCCAGGGGGCACAGGGCTCGGCCTTCTCGAAAAGAGCCTCTTCCTCCCGAGGTCAGATGCTGTCAGCAAACTCGACCAGAAGCAAAGTCATCTCCCCTCCCCTTCTTGCAATATCAGCTTAAAACCAAAACACGACAGATTCGGAGAAAGGGCAGTTCGGGCACCGAAGGCCCGACCCCAGGCAGGCTGGCAAGTGGGAGAAGCATGGGTCTTTGCTGAGGCGCCCACGTCACCCCACACCAGCACCCACCTCCTCGGCAGCTGGGAAGGGCTGGCCCTGCCCCACCCTGCAAATCACCGCGTCGTCTTTGTGAGGAAGCGTGCTAGGCGGTGTCAGGCCCTTTCCCAAGGTTTGCAGGAATAAAGCCTCCTAAAAGCCTATTCCTCCCAGATCAGTGTGGCCTCTGCCGCCCCTGATTCCATCAGCACCCTGTCTGCCAAACGTGGGCCTGCTCCTCCCAACTCCAAGCTTTGCTCCAGTGTGGAACCCCCACTGGCCTTGCCTGTTCCCCTCTCTGCCAAGATCTACACCAAGTTCTACCTCCAAAGCCCCAGCCTCGTGCTGTCCCCAAAGCTTTGGCTCTTGGGATGCAAAGCCCAACGAATGTCAGAACCGGGGTGGGAATAGGCGAGGGGTTTTAGACCATGGATGCTGAGGTACTGCAGGAAAGAGGAAGGTGGGCCTAGAGAGGGAGAGATGGCGGTAGCACCTGGCAAGTGCAGAGCTGAGAGCAGAGCCACGTGCCCTGACTCCCTACCTAGCGCTCTCACCCCTGGACTTCTGACCTCCGGGACCACCTGCTTGGCCCCTTCCTCTTGGCGGAAGCTGTTAGGGAAGGGAGGGATGGTGGCCTGCTGTGGGGGAAACTCAGGCCACCACTGCCCGGGTCTGGGGCCTGGGGGTGCTGGGCCCACGTAGGCCCCTCTGGGCAGGGTCGGGGCGCCCAGCCTGGAGCCGCCCGGGCTGCAGCTGCCCCTGTTTCCACATCGGCAGCAGCAAGGCCGGCGCCTGAGAAAACAGGAAGCGCCCAGTCACCACAGGAAGCATGTGTGCGCTGCCTCCCCACCCCCGGCCCATTGCAAAACGCCAACAGCCCATTACCACAGGCACCGCACAGCGGCCAGGAGAAACGCTCCGGCCACCAGGCCTGCCGAGGAGCCGGACACAGCCTCCGGCCCTCACCAGCCTGGGCCAGGCCTCAGGGGAATGTCCAGCCGCGGCCTGGAGGAGCCCGGAGTCCCCCAGGCCTCGGGCCTCAGCCTTCTTCTGGGCTCTCAGCCCAATCCCCAGGCCAGCCAGGGCCAGGCCTACTTTGGCCACCCTTAAATCAGAATGTGGGGTCAGGGGTCACAGAGAACCATTTCTCTGACCTAGTGTTTGGTGTCCAGGAACTCTGTGCCCAACCTTCACACCCTGGCAGTCCTCACTGAGGCCGTTGGCCCAGAGCCCGCCATCCCCCCAGACCCCTGGGAGCCGCCTGCTGCCAGGTCCACACCTGCCACACCCTCCGCCGGGCCCCAGCCCCTCTCAACAAGGACCGTGCTGGTCCCTGGGGGTCCTGCCCCACCTTGCCTTGGGGAGGCTTGGGCCCTCCTCCTCCCACCCTGCCGGCCCTCACTCACCTCTTGCTTCTGGTTCCCCAGGCCCAGGCCTCGGAAGGAGACGGGAGTCCAGGGAGGCCGAGGCCCGCTCCCGGGGAGGCCCGTGCTCCTCCAGCCCCGGGGACAGCAAGGAAAAGAGAAGAGAGCAGAGCATTTCATGGCTATAATAAATCAAAGGGGGAAGTCGGAGCAGGAGAAATAAGAAACTTCCCTTGCCTGGGCACGGGGACCTGCCAGGCAGCAGCCCCCGGGTGCCCCGCGGCCTTCCCTCCTTCCTCCTGCCTCCCTGGCCAGTGCCCAGATCTCTCTTCAGGCCTAGGTACCCCCATCTACTCAGAGACACCCGCCCCTGGACACCCAACAGCCCTCCTCACTGCGCTCCCCGGGCTGGCACCTCTCCACTTGGCCTCAGTTTCCTCTTAATTGGCACAGAAAGCCCTGGGTCATGTAGTCAGGCTGCCCAGCAGAGAAGGATGAAGACAGAAGACAGGCAGTGCCCCCTCTGAAACAAGGACCCTCAGTGGACAAAGGGTGGGGTGAGGTGTCCTGAGAACTCCTAGTGGGACAGTTGGAGCTGCATGGACAAACGTCTGGGAGCCAAGACGAGAGGGAGAGGCAGCAGAGTTCAGAGCAGAGATGGGGCCAGCCCCAGGCCGTGACAGCTGGCAGGCCCTCAACCATCAACCTCAACCATCCCTGAACTTCTCCCCAGCCAGACCAGGTGGCCTGGGGCCTGGGGCTTGAAGGGCCTAGAGGTCACCGTGGGGCATGAGATGTCCACAGCCTTGGGACATAACCCGGGTGTATCTTCTTGGAACATCCACTCAGGTAGAATACTGAGAGGGGAAGATGTTTTTAAGAAAGGGGAGGGAAATCCCCACACATTAAAGATAAGGATGCAAACTTATATGATTTTTTAAAGATAAAATAAGGAATTTCAGGCTGGGCACAGTGGCTCACACCTGTAATCCCAGCACTTTGGGAGGCCGAGGCAGGTGGATCCCCTGAGGCGAGGAGTTCGAGACCAGCCTGCTCAACATGGTGAAACCCCTGTCTCTGCTAAAAATACAAAAATTAGCCAGGTGCGGTGCCGCATGCCTATAATCCCAGCTACTCAGCTATTCGGGAGGGTGAGGCAGGAGAATTGTTTGAATCTGGGAGGCGGACGTTGCAGTGAGCCGAGATTGTGCCACTGCACCCCAGCCTGGGAGACAGAGTGAGATTCCCTCTCAGAAAAAAAAAAGGCTGGGCGCGGTGGATCACGCCTATAATCCCAGCACTTTGGGAGGCCAAGGCAGGCGGATCACGGGGTCAGGAATTCGAGACCAGCCTGGCCAACATGGTGAAACCTCGTCTCTACTAAAAATACAAAAATTAGCCAGGGTGTGGTGGCACGCGCCTGTAGTCTCAGCTACTTGAGAGGCTGAGGCAGGAGAATAGCTTGAACCCGGGAGGCGGAGGTTGCTCTGAGCCGAGTCCATGCCATTGCACTCCAACCTGGGTGACAGAGTGAGACTCCGTCTCAAAAAAAACAAAAACAAAACCAAAATAAGTAAATAAACAAATGGAGAAACGCCTAGCTCAGAAGTTTGCAATGAGGAACAAATGAGGCTGTGGAGTGGGGCCTTGGAGTAATTGTTTGGCCGGCAACATACTGTGGCCACCCTCTTGTCGCCTCCCTCTCGCCTGCCTGAGTTGGGGTGAACACTCCAGCTCCCTACTCTTCTCTGAGAACCCCCAGGGCCCCTCCCTGGCCTCCCTCTGGCCCTTCCTGACCCGGGGGAGTGCTGCCGCTGAGGCTCCCAGCCCCACCCTCAAGGGGCTCCCTCTCTGGGACAGAAGCCTTAGAGGCCTCCACTCCTACCCTGGGAGGACTCCCCACTTCTGCTCACACTTCATGCCCCTTACATGACATCCCCGCCCCCGCCCCAAGACTGCCTTAATAACTAGAGGTATTCACCAGGCACTCCACATACACAGCATCTTGTAATCCTTGACGCTGCAGGTGTTCTCATCCCCATTTCACAGATAAGGAAACGGAGGATCGGGGTGGACTGACAGGTGCAAGCTCAGCTGGCTAGAAAGGGGCATGGCTGGCCGGGCGCAATGGCTCACACCTGTAATCCCAGCACTTTGGGAGGCCAAGGCAAGTGGATCACCTGAGGTCAGGAGTTCGAGACCACCCTGGCCAACATGGTGATACCCCATCTCTACTAAAAATTAAAAAAATTAGCCAGGCATGGTGGCAAGTGCCTGTAATCCCAGCTACTCAAGAGGTTGAGGCAGGAGGCTGAGGCACAAGAATAGCTTGAACCCAGGAGGCAGAGGTTGCAGTTAGCCGATATCGTGCTATTGCATTCCAGCCTGGGTGACAGGGTGACAGAGCAAGACTCCATCTCAAAAAAAAAAAAAAAAAAAGTAAAAAAAAAAGGGGCAGCGCTGCGATGAGAACTCAGTTTTCCCGTGTGCCCATCCAGTGGAAAGCCCAGGCAAACCCTGAGGCAAAGCAGCATCTCTTTGGAAAAAGACTTCAAGCCTTTTAGATTCTCACTGCTGCCTCCAGGCGCATCGCCACCACCTCTTCCCAGCTCTCCTACCCCTGTCCCTATCTTCAGTTGTCCTGCTTCTCCTGGTCCAGGCTGGAGGATATAAGAGTTGAAAAAATTCCAGCCTCTGGTTCCCATAGGAGCAGAGAAATGGTAAAATCCAGAAAGGGAACGAGCCAGGCTCCCCTTGGCTCTCAGTCCTGGGCACGAACACGTAACAGTGAGATTTAACTCCCTGGGAGACAGGCCCAAAGAGGCATCATTCCTGGTGGTGAGAACTGAGTGCATCTGCACCAGACATTCCCACATTTAAATCTCAGCTCTGCAATGGAGAGACCACCCGCTGGGTGACAACATGAAAATGGGAGAAAATGCGTCTCTTGGCCTGGAGATCTCACAGGAGGGAAATGTGTTTCTTTTTTTTTTTTTTTTTCTTTTTGTGGAGAATGGGGTCTCGCTATATTACCCAGGGAGGTCTTGAACTCCTGGGCTCAAACTATCCTCCCGCCTCTGCCTCCCTGAGAGCTGGGATTACAGGCGTGAGCCACCGCGCCCGGCGGAAATGTGTTTCTAACAGCCATGAGCCCAGCCCTCCTTCACGCACCGGCTTGGTCCGGTAGGTATGATTATTACTCCCATTTCACAGACGAGGAAACCCAACACAGCCTTGCAGGGGATTGAACCCTAATCTTGTCTAACTCCAAGTCCCATGCACTTACGTATACCCGAGATCTCCTCCTTCCTTTTCTCCTAGGAGTTCTGTACCTTCCTATCCCGCAGGGTCGGGCCCTGGGTGGCAAGTTGAACCATGACTGGATGGGACTGGAGGGCTTGACCCTGCCTGGTTGAGGCTGCATTCCCCAAATACCCAACTGCCCTTGCTCTTGGTTGGGCTGAGGGACTGCTGCCTGGGCATTCAAAGAGTTGGGGACCAGCTGCAGCGGCACCTCCCTGCCATGTTGCCTTGGGTCACCCTGCCCTCTAACCTTGTTGGTGTCTGACTTTCTTGGGAGAGGGGTATAACCCCTTCCAGGGCACCTGCATGGTGGGGCTGGGACGCTAAGAAAGTTGCACTCGAGCTTCCTCATTGGCTCAGCTCCTTCCGAGGCCCTGGAAGGGGCCTTGGCAATTTTATTTTTGTTTTTTGGTGGTTTTTTTTTTTTTTGTTTTTTTTTTAGATGAAGTCTCACTCTGTTGCCCAGGTTGGAATGCAGTGACGCGATCTTGGCTCACTGCAACCTCCCGCCTCCCGATTTCAAGTGATTTTGCTGCCTCAGCCTCCCGAGTAGCTGGGACTACAGGAGGACTCCACCATGCCCAGCTAATTTTTTTTTATTTCATTGTATTTTTCGTATTTTTAGTACAGACAGGGTTTCACCACGTTGGCCAGGCTGGTCTTGAACTCCTGACCTCAGGTGATCCACCCACTTTGGCCTCCCAAAGTGTTGGGATTACAGGTGTGAGCCACCGCGAACGGCTGTTTTGTTTTGTTTTGTTTTTGTTTTCTGTTTCTTGTTTTGAGACAGAGTTTTGCTCTGTCACTCAGACTGGAGTGTAGTGGCGCAATCGTCTCGGCTCACTGCAACCTCTGCCTCCTGGGTTCAAGCGATTCTCCTGCCTCAGTCTCCGGAGTAGCTGGGATTACAGGCACCCGCCATCACGCCCAGCTAATGTTTGTATTTTAGTAGAGACAGGGTTTCACCATATTGGCCAGGCTGGTCTCGAACTCCTGATGTCAAGTGATCCGCCCGCCTTGGCTTCCCAAAGTGCTGGGATTACAGGCGTGAGCCACTGCGCCCAGCCTCAGCAATTTTGTATTTGTGACTTTGTAATCTTTTCCTTAAAGAGTGCCTCCCAAATGGTTTTAAGCTTCAGGCTCCACGGAACCTAGATCTGTCCCTAGGGTGCGGCGGTGGAAAGCGTTCCAGCCCCCTCCCACTTGCTTTTTGCATGCTGGCTCTGGGGCTTTGGGTGAAACGCCCCACTTTGCCATCTATACAATAGGGATGAATGATGCGATGCGACGTTCAGGGGACCCTCTGTTCAAAACTCGCCCAACCCACAGAGACCTTCACAAGCCTGCAGTTGGTGCATCCCCAACAGCCCTGTGGGGAAAACCGAGCTCCTACCCCCATTTTCCAGCTGAGATAACTGAGGCGTGGAGCCCCGCTGCCTCTCGTCACTGAGGCGGAGTGAGCAGGCTGGAGCCTCATCCCCCATTGCTCCCTGGGGTCTCCTCCCGGGATGCCCAGCCTGGGTAGCAGGAGGGGGAACTCCAGGGTGCGGGGGCGCTCTGGGGACACCAGGGGCGGAGGCGGTGTCCCGCACTGTCTCACCGCAGGGCCGACCTCGGCCCTTATCTGCTCCGGCAGCTTCCGTCCCCCCAACCCCAGCCCCCGCCGCAGGCCCGGCCCCCGGCCCCGCCCCCCGAGGGCCCCTCCCCCGCGCCGCCCGCCCCCAGGGGAGCGCCCGGAGCTGCCCGGCTGCGGCCCAGTGGAGCGGAGAGGAGGCCCAGCCCCCCAGGTGGGCAGCCGGAAGTGATAAATAACCGAGGTGGGAGGGCACCATTGCAGTGAGGCCCGAGTTGCCCCGGGATGCTCTCCCCCAACCCAATAGGAGCTCCCCAAACTAAGTTGTGTTCGCCAAAAATGGGAGGGGGCCTGAGAAGGAAGAGGAAAGGGGTCCCTTAAGGCGCCAGGGACAAGAGAAACAGTGGGGTCAGTTTAAACAGGGTTCTGAGAGGCACACGACCTCCCCCCACACTAGGAATGCTAAGTGGCCTCCCTGGCACAGGTGTGGGGGGGAAGAGAGAAGCGGAGACACCTTAGAGAAAGTGAAAAGCAAGCCACAACTGGAGATGTCTGCGGAGTGCAGCGGGGGACAGCCTCAAAAATACATAAGGAACTCTTGCAAATCAAGGAAGAAGAAAATCAAGCAATCCAATATAAAAAATAGATAACACACACGGAGCGCAGGCATGTTAGGGCAGAGGAAACGAATTTGTTCAAATACCATCTAAGGGAGGCTCAACCTCACTGCTGATGAGGGCGATGCAAATTCAGACCACAATGAGATGCTATTTACACCATCTGAAGGGCAGAAGGGAACTGTCCTTCAGCCAGAGCTGGCAAGGAGGGGAGCAGCAGACCCTCCTGCATGTGGCTAGTCAGGGTGCAGCTCCAAATAGCCCCCCAGGGAGAGCAATCTGGCCTTATCTCATGAAGTGGAGGTACAGAGGCTGTCACCCACACATCCCCCCAGGCAACAAATCAAGATAAGTTCTCTGGCATGTGTGCCAAGAGACAGGGACAAAAATATTCACAGCTGCATTGTCCCTAATAGCAAAAAAATCCTGAAATAACCACAGGGCCCATTGATAAGAGAATGGATAAATTACAGTAGACACATTCGCAGGGTAGAGATCATTCAGCAGTGCAAGTAGGTGACCCACGGGTTCACCAATATCATGAAGGAATCTTTGCACCATGGTATTGAGTGGAAAAAGTCAGTCCCAGGAGATGGATACAGGCGGCCCTCTGTATCCCTGGGTTCCACATCCATGGATTCAACCAATCTCAGATGGAAAATATTTTGGGGAAAAAATAGATGGTTGAGTCTGTACTAAACATATACGACTTTTTTCTTGTCATTATTCCCGAAACAATACCGTGTAACAACGATTAACATAGCATTTACATTGTTTTCAGCAATCTAGAGATGATTTAAAGTATATGGGAGGATGTGGTAGGCTAAATATGCAGATATTTAATACCACACCGTTTTATATCAGGGACTGAGCATCTGTGGATTTTGGATTCTTAGGGGGTCTTGGAACCAACTCCCCTCAATCCCCGCCAGGATGCCAAAGGACAGCTGTCCTTACCCTTCTCATGAAGTTCAAAACCAAGCCAAGCCACATCTTTACAAATAACAATGTTCCTTCCCTCTTTCTAATACTTTTGTTATTAGGAGATGATATGATTACCCACATAAAAGAGTCTAGGCTGGGCATGGTAGCCCAAGCCTGTATTCCTAGCACTTTGGGAGGCCAGGAGTTCAAGACTAGCCTGGGCAACATGGCAAAACCCCATCTCTACAAAAAATGCCAAAAAAAAAAAAAAAAAAAGCCAAGCAAGTGCCTGTGGTCCCAGCTACTTGGGAGGCTGAAGTGGAGGGATCACTTGAGCCCAGAAGGCTGAGGTTGTGGTCAGCGGAGATTGTACTATACTCCAGCATGGACAACGGAGCGAGACTCTGTCGCAAAAAACAAAAAAGAAAAAGAAAAAAATATATATATATACATATATATCTCCACAAAAATATAAAATATCTAGAAGTAAACTTGGTAATAATTATGCAGAACCTACAGGAAAACAATTGTTAAAATCACTAAATAATGTAAAACCTTAAAACAGCTTTTTTTTTTTTAACTCAAATGGAATATTGTCTAGGTATGCATATGTATGTCAGAAAAAGCTTTATCAAAAAAATAAAAGCAAGAGTCAGGCGTGATGGTGTGCGCCTGTGGTCCTAGCTTCTTGGGAGACTGGGGCGAGAGGATCATGTGAGCCCAGGAGCTTGAGACCAGCCTGGGCAACACAGAGAGACCCCATCTCTAATTTTAAAAAAAGAAAGAAAGAGGCCAGGCTTGGTGGCTCACACCTGTAATCCCAGCACTTTCGGAGGCTGAGACCGGCGGATCACTTGAGGTCAGGAGTTCAAGACCAGCCTTGCCAACATGGTGAAACCCTGTCTCTACTAAAAATACAAAAATTAGCCGGGCATGGTGGCAGGTGCCTGTAGTCCCAGCTACTCAGGAGGCTGAGGCAGCAGAATCGCTTGAACCTGGGAGGCGGAGGTTGCAGTGAGCCGAGATTGCGCCACTGCTCTCCAGCCTGGGTGACAGAGCTAGAATCTGAGAAAGGAAAGAAAAAGAGAAAAGAAAGAAAAGAAAAGAAAAGAAAAGAAGGAAGGAAAAGGAAAAGGAAAGAAAAAGAGCGATCATCACAAAATTCAGGTTTCCCTGAAGAAGGAGACAGGGAGATGGGATAGGGGACAGGTAAGGAAATACGTAAATCAACACAAAAATTAAACAGCCTTGCAGGGACCAAAAGGACAGTGCAGAACGCACAGGGATTTTACCCCAATTTGTGCACCTGAGACAAGAGAAGGGGAGGGGGAGACATGAAATTGATTTGGACAGGCTTTTATTAAGAGTAGAGGCAAAAGCTTGTTTTTTCTAGCAGCCCACACCTGGCAGGGAAAGAGGCCTGTGTATCCAAGGGACAAGGCTAAGGGCTCCAAAGACACACCAACACCCAGGGCCTTCAGGATGGACAGGTCAGGAAGGTTGCAGGGAGGAGAAGGCCTTATCAACAGGCTAGGTTTCAATCGACTGAGATGGCAAAAGGCGAAGGACATTCCAGGCCTGCCGAGGGTGGGGTGGGGGTGACAGAACTTGCCACAGTGGAGAGGCTGGACAGACAGTAGTGGAACTCAGCTGTTCATGGTGGAGCTGCTGGTGGCGGAGGAAGGGAGGAGAGGCCCTGTGAAGTCACTGGAACATCGCCCAGCCAGGGCTTAGGATTCAGTGGAGAAAATACCCCAGGAACTCATGAGGAAGCTAAGGCCGCCCTGGAAAGAACGACTTGAGAAAGGACTGGGGTCAGGGGTTTCAGAGGGGCAGGCCTCCTTTGGAGAAGCTGAGCCTGTGGCCCTGGGGGAGCTGCTGTGCCTCTTTCTAGCTGTGACCCTGGGTAATGTGCTCACCATCCTGAGCCCCAGATGCCTTTCAATAAGAGACTGCCACCTGCCTGCTGACCCCCACGGGAGGAAGCCCTGTGACAAGGAGAAGTCCGGATTTCTCACTAGAGATCACACTTTGGAAGCATCCATCCCCAGCCCGTCTCTAGCCCTTGACTGCCAGAGTGGAGGGAAGGATGTCAAAGCATTGGCCATTGCCAGGTCAGCCAGTCTTGCAGGGGCCAGAGACAGATTCTGGGCATTGAAGTGAAGTCAGAGAAATGGATCTGTGGCTTCCCGATCCCAGACACCTCTCAGCCACTTAGAGCCACGCAGGACCCAGGCCCATCCAGCTCTGCTGAAGTTTGTCTGTCCAGCACTTCAACCCAGGAAAATCCTATGGCCTCCAAACCAACTGATAAATGTGTCCGAAAACACTCATTTGTGGCTGCGTGGGCATGGTGGCTCACACCTGTAATCCCAGCACTTTGGGAAGTCGAGGCGGCAGATCACCTGAGGTCATTCGAAACCAGCCTGGCCAACATGGTGAAACCCCGTCTCTACCAAAAATACAAAAATTAGCCGGGCATGGTGGTGGGTGCCGGTAATCGGGGGACTGAGGCATGAGAATCACGTTAACCTGGGAGGCGGAGGTTGCAGTGAGCCGAGATCGCACTGCAACACAGCGAGACTCCATCCCAAAAACAAAAAAACAGGCCGGGTGCGGTGGCTCACGTCTGTAATCCCAGCACTTTGGGAGGCCAAGGCGGGCGGATCATGAGGTCAGGAGATCGAGACCATCCTGGCTAACACGGTGAAACCCCGTCTCTACTAAAAACACAAAAAATTAGCCGGGCGTGGTGGCGGGTGCCTGTAGTCCCAGCTACTCTGGAGGCTGAGGCAGGAGAATGGCATGAACCTGGGAGGCGGAGCTTGCAGTGAGCCGAGATCGCGCCCCTGCACTCCAGCCTGGGCAACAGAGCGAGACTCCGTCTCAAAAAAAAAAAAAAAAAAAATTGTTATATTCACTTTTGAATTTTCTCTTCTGTTCCCTTTATCGTCTTTCTAAACAAAACAAAAGAATCTTATTGTCTTAATCACCAAGACACCAAGAACTAGGCCAGAGAGAGACAGAGAGAGAGAGAAAGACAGAGAGGCTGGATGTGGTGGCTCACACCTGTAATCCCAGCACTTTGGGAGGCTGAGGTGGGTGGATCATTTGAGGTAAGGAGCTCAAGACCAGCCTGGCCAACATGGTGAAATCCCATCTCTACTACAAAAATTAGCCAGGGAGTAGTGGCCTGTGCCTATAGTTCCAGCTACTTAGGAGGCTGAAACCAGAGAATTACTTGAGCCTGGGAGGCGGAGGTTGTGGTGAGCCGAGATCATGCCACCGCACTCCAGTCTGGGTGACAGAGTGAGACCCTCTCTCAAAAAAAAAAAAAAAAAAAGAGAGAAAGGGAAAGATTTTGTATGGTGAGATTTTCATATATCTGAGATGAGATTTGATATAGCTATGCAATTTTACACATTGCATACATGTGATCATACACATCTTTTATTTATTTTTTGAGACGGAGTTTTGTTCTTGTTGCCCAGGCTGGAGTGTAATGGCGTGATCTCGGCTCACTGCAACTTCTATCTCCCAGGTTCAAGCGATTCTCCTGCCTCAGCCTCCCAAGTAGCTGGGATTACATGGATGCGCCACCACGCCTGGCTAATTTTGTATTTTTAGTAGAGTGGGTTTCTCCATGTTGGCCAGGCTGGTCTTGAACTCCCAACATCAGGTGATCTGCCCGTCTTGGCCTCCCAAAGTGCTGGGATTACTGGCATGGGCCACCATGCCTGGCCACATATGGCCATATACATCTTTCAATGTGTTGTTTGCATTATGTTAAAGTGTTAACATTTTTTACATTAGTTCTTCCCACCATAGAATCCATAATATCACTTTAATGTGTTATCTATGTTTTTTATGTATTCATTATACATAGACTTACATATACTGATACCTTTAATCACATATACATATACAATGTTTCTCTTTGTCATTATTTTAAAATAGTCTCTTACAAAATAAAAATAGGGGATCATATTAAATATTTCTGCATCTCACTTTTCTCATACACCTGGAAACTGCTGCAGATCTAATTCAGCATTTTATTAATTTGTAAATTTTTTTTATTTCTTTATTTTTGAGATAGGGTCTCACTCTGTTACCCACACTGGAGTGCACTGACAAGATCAGGGCTCACCACAGCCTTGACCTCCCGGGTTCAAGCAATCCTTCCACCTCAGCCTTCTGAGTAGCTGGGGCTGCAGGTGTGCACCACCACACCTGGCTAATTTTAAATTTTTTTGTAGAGATGGGTTCTCAGTTTGTTACCCAGGCTGGTCCGGAACTCCTGGGCTCAAAAGATCCTCCTTCCTAGGCCTCCCAAAGTGCTGGGATTACAGATGTGAGCCACTGGGCCTTAGGAATCCGATGGGAATTCCAGGCCGGGTGGGAGGAAAGGCTAGTGCATTGGCACCAAGTAATGTTTCTGGCTGGGTCTTGCCCATTCCCTTCTTGGGTGGCCAGGAGCCCTCAGCCACCAGAGGCAGGAATGCTGACTGTGTTATTGTGAAATCATTTGCATATTGTGAAGTGCTCTGCATAAGATGGAAGTGCTTTGCATACAGGGAGGGGGGCATTTTAGAAGTCCTAGGGCAGGATCCCTGAGTAGCTTTCTTTGCCAAGAAACTAACCCAGGGATTCCATTTTGGAACTCAGGGAGGGAACAGAACATCCTGGCAGTTGTATGGGCCCGGTGGGATGAGATGGACGGAAAGCTTCAGAAGACAAGCTGGGCCACCAGGGAGAAGTTGGCGGTCTAAGGAAGGTCAACACTGCAACATGAGGTGGGACAGGCACCAGAGGCAGCCCTGAGAGCTGAGTCTGCTCTCAGAGCCCCAGCAGAGGGGAAAGTGACAGAGCAAATGGTTGGAGCTGCCACGGGAGGCTGATGAGGGTCAGAGACTTAGAGACCTGTACTCGGTCGCTATCTCTGCCCAAGAGAGTACTCACATGCCCCTTCCTGAATCTTCTCCTACAGTGTCTGATTTCCAGAGAATACAAAGTGGAAACGCCAAGCCAGACTCCCACTGCTGTTCAGGACCTAGAAGTGAGAAGTGGTATCACATACTCTGGCTTCAGGACACCCAGGCTTGAATCCTGACTCTGCCATCTGTGCCACTGTGTGACCCTGGGCTAACAGTACCCACCACAACGGGATAAGATTCAGTGAGATAATGCGAGTGTATAGCACATAGTAGGTGCTCAGTAAATTGCGGTTATAAGAACTGCCATCCAGTGTTTGCTGCCCTAGTCTAACCAAAGAGGTCAGGTCTAGCTTCCTCCAGGTGAGGGGAGCACAGAGTCCTCCCCTTCCAGGTTTGGAGTTCCCATCAGCAGGGTCCAGCCACCATGCATTGGACCCCAAAGGGTTACAAGCCCTGGAGACAGTGGCCTGAGGTTCCCAGCGAAAAACCAAAGCATAAAAATAATTCGATGAGTAAGAATAAAATTCCCTCTTCTGAGGTTCCCGGGGCCAGGCCCCTCCCTGCGGCAGGCACTTCCCCTTTCCCTTGCTCATGGAGGAGCCAGGCGGGGCTGACTCAGAGCAGGAGCGCACAGCCGTCCTCCCAGCCCGACCTGGGCGGAGTGGTCTGGCGGCAGGGTGCGCCCCCGTGCGGCCGTGGGCAGACTGCGGCCCTGGACGGGAAGCGGCGGCCAGATCCGCAAGCCCCGCAGCTCGGCCGATCGCGGTCCCCGCAGAGCCGCCGCCTCCGTCCCTGTCCAGCCTGGCTGAGCGCGGTGCGTGTGGCGCTCCCACTTCCTACCGGCCCTCCCCTCCGACCCGCAGCCCGGCCCAAACGGAAGTGCGCCCTCTGCCCGGGTCCCCCACTGCCGCGAGGCGGAAGCGCCCTTCCGCCGCCACTCCCCCCGGCCCCGCGGCACGCTGCGCCTCGGGTTCCGGACAGGCCCCTTGTGACGTGGCCGCGCGCCGGGGGCGGCCCCGGGCCGGGGGGCCGGGCGGCCGGGCGGCCGGGCGGGGCAGAGCCTGGGCGGGGCGCGGCACCGCAGCTGGATGGCCGGGGCCGCCCGGAGCGCCGCCGCCGCAGCCGCACGGTGAGTGCCCGCCGGACCCTCGGGGCCCGCGTCCCGGGCGTGACGGACCCGGCCGATCCCTCGCCCCGTCTGACTGGTCCTCATCAGACCTGGGCCGGCTCCCAGGACCCAGGAGTCAGGCTTCCCCACCTCGGCCTCCTCTCCCTCATCGCTCCGCGCCCCGCGCCCCATCCCTCCCTCGCTGTCCCCTCAGCGTCCCACCCGCCTCTCTCTGGCTCTCTCACTCTCTCCTTTCCTCTCCCCTCGGACTCTCAGTGTATTCTCTCCCGCTAACCGGTGGTCCCCTCACCTCTGCGTGACCGCCTCGGCCTGGCCCAGTCTTGCCTGTGGTCCCCAGTGGAGCTCCGGTGGCTTTATCAGTATGCCTGATTAGTTAAGGCCTGGAGGTCCTAGAGATGGGCATCTCTGCCACCACCCAGAGGCAGCTGCTTTCTTCCCCTCCCATCTCCATCAGAAGGTGAGGAAACTGAGGCAGGGACGTCACTAGCTCAAGGTCACAGCCAGCCTGAGGCAGGGCAGACCACATTTAAACCTCATGCCCGAGTTTCCAGATGGAACTTCTCGCTTGGTTGACTCACGTCCACATCCTGTGATCGGCCGGCTGGGCACATTCCTGCTACAGGGAGCTCCAGGCCTTCCCTGGCACAGGCAAGGCTTCTGCGCCTTCTCATGCACATCCACCTGCACTTTCAGGCTTACCTCGCTCTCACAGCTGAGGCAGGTGATATTGATCCCTGTCCTGCAGATGAGGGCACTGAGGTTCAGACGGGGAGGGGGCTTCAGAGATTTGCCCAGAGTCAGACAGCTCAAAGTGCAGTGTAGAGTTCACCGCGGGGGCTCTACAGTCTGCTCTCTGCATGGGAGAGGCATCCCCTGGCTAAAGGCTCCTTCTTCATCAGCCCCACCTCCTGTCGCTGTCAGTGCCCCAGGGACATTGGTCTCATGTCCTAGGAAGAAGCGTGGATGGTCTTGCCCTGGCTCAGCTGCTCAGTTTCTCCACGTGTGTCTCTCTGAATCCACCCCATGCCCTTAGAAGGGGAGCCTCAGTCTCTGGGGTGTCGCGGGCGGCAGAGCCTCCCCTGGCAGCCAGAGATACCAGACTGGGCCGGGCCGCCGGTGGCTGAGGAGAGCCAGCCAGCGCCTCACCCTGTCATTAGGGAAAGTTTAGCCTCAGGCGGAGGTGCTGACACAGTCTGGAGCTGCTCAGAAGGAAAAAATACGCGGTGATCGGGAGTGGCGCGTGGAGACACAGGGCCCCATTGCTGTGCACCGAGCATTTGGATGCTCAGACGCTCTGGCAAGGACAGCAGGAGGGTGGATGCCAGGGTCCCTTGGAGGGAGGAGGGAGGCGCCACGTTTCCTAAGCAGGTGTGCGGCCAAGGCTGGCAGCTCATGTAGGTGGCCTTTGTGTTTTTCAGTACGTGGCATGCCTGGATGTCCCTGCCCTGGCTGTGGCATGGCGGGCCCAAGGCTCCTCTTCCTCACCGCCCTTGCCCTGGAGCTCTTGGGAAGGGCTGGGGGTTCCCAGCCGGCCCTCCGGAGCCGGGGGACTGCGACGGCCTGCCGCCTGGACAACAAGGAAAGCGAGTCCTGGGGGGCTCTGCTGAGCGGAGAGCGGCTGGACACCTGGATCTGCTCCCTCCTGGGTTCCCTCATGGTGGGGCTCAGTGGGGTCTTCCCGTTGCTCGTCATTCCCCTAGAGATGGGGACCATGCTGCGCTCAGAAGGTGGGTGGCTCTCCAATGGCGCCCAGGGCCGGCCAGCATGTGGGAAGCACACTGCTGCTCTTCTTAGGAGACCCCGGGTCACAGAGTGTCTGAGATGGAGGGAGAGGATTGAATAGAACTTCTCCCCTTGGTACTCTCAGGAGTCATCTAGCCAGGGGTGGCTGGTTCTGGCTTCCCCAGGAAGCTATGAGCACCTGGTAGCAGGGCCTGCCCCTGGGGAGGGGGTCCAGGAGATGGGGATGTAGGCACGGGTGGGAGCTTTGCCCTGACTACCCTTTTGTACCAGGAGCATGTACTGCCCGTTTATAAATAACGTAACAAAACACGCAGGAGAGCTCTAGGGAGCTGCTAAGAATGCATGTGCCTATCCCCCACCCAAGAGGGATGGACCAGGGCCCTGGGAATCTGTTAGAAACAAGCATCCCAGAGGCTGGTGCTGCCTGCTGGATGCTCAGGAATCATTCACTTACCAGATAGTTACGCAGCAGCTCTGTGCCAGGCACTGAGCTGAGGGCGGCTGTGACCCTGCTCGGGCGACAGTCAGGCCTGTGCTCACCCTTCAGAGCAGCCCTGCGAGGTCAGTGCAGGGAGCACTTGGATTATTAGTTCCATTTTACAAGTGGGGATGCACAGGCACAGAGAGGTTCTTTGACCAGCCCAAAGTCACCCAGCCAGGAAATAGCAGTTTCCCCTGGGATCCCACCCCAAACTCAGCTGCCTCTGTCCTCTAGGCCTCAGTTTCTCTATCAAGCCAAAGGGTTGGACATGGCTTTCAGGCAGGCGACTTCCAACTCTGGATGCTGCAAGTCCCCAAATCTCTGCCACTTTTCTGAGAGTGACAGCAGCTGAGAAAAATTCCCACTTATTGAGCACTTGCTATACATATTGTCATTTAATAAGAGCCCATAAAAGGCACACGACTGTAATCCCAGCAGTTTGGGAGGCTGAGGTGGGCAGATCACCTGAGGTCAGGAGTTTGAGACCAGCCTGGCCAACATGGTGAAACACCATCTCTACCAAAAATATAAAAATTAGCCGGATGTGGTGGCACACACCTGTAATCCCAGCTACTTAGGAGGCTGAGGCAGGAGAATCGCTTGAACAGAGGTTGCAGTGAGCCAAGATCACGCCACTGTACTCCAGCCTGAGCAACAGAGTGAGACTCTGTCTCAAAACAAAAGATAAAATAATAATTCCCATAAGACCCAATTTACAGATGGAGAAACTGAGTCTCCAAAGTCATCTGCCAAGGTCACCAGCTAGTGGGTTGGGAGCTGGGACCTGTCAGCTCTTCACCATGATGTGGTGGTGGCCCTATGGGCATTTGGCAGGGTGTGGTGTTTCTGCTGTGAGGTGGGGGGCCCAGGAAGAGCAGCCACCCATCTCCAGCCTTCTGCAGGCCCAGGAAGAGCCCAGTGAGTGGAGTGGGATGGAGGTCAGGCCAGGAGCTCCAGCGGGTCGGCCCCCAGATCCCACATCTCTCCCTTGTAGCTGGGGCCTGGCGCCTGAAGCAGCTGCTCAGCTTCGCCCTGGGGGGACTCTTGGGCAATGTGTTTCTGCACCTGCTGCCCGAAGCCTGGGCCTACACGTGCAGCGCCGGCCCTGGTGAGTGAGGCCACAGGCCAGGGGCAGGACGGTGCCAGGAGTGGGGGCCTGGTGCCCACGCCCAGGGATGGCCAGGATGACCAGGAGAGGGATTCTGGGTATCTGGCAGGAGCTTGCCTGGGAGGGAGGGAGGGAGGGTCATCATCCCGGTCTCAGGGCCCTGGCCCTAGTGGGAGTTCTAGGCCCCAGCTGCCCGACCCACCCTTGTCACTGCCCTGGTGCCCTGGATGAGATCCCATTCCAAATGGCCCCCTCCTATGGCCCTGGCTTGGCCTGGCCTTGCCGCCCCCTGCAGGTGGTGAGGGGCAGAGCCTGCAGCAGCAGCAGCAGCTGGGGCTATGGGTCATTGCTGGCATCCTGACCTTCCTGGCGTTGGAGAAGATGTTCCTGGACAGCAAGGCGGAGAGGACCAGCCAGGTGGGCCCCAAACCCAAAGGCCTGGATATATCAGCCTCTGTTCTGTGGTGGTGCCTGGGGCCTGGAGGCCCAGGTTCTGAGTTGAGCCCTGAAAAGAGGGGTCTCCTGGCCCTCCCCTGGGAGCTGCGGGAGGCTGGGCCACCTTCCTTGGGAGTGACAGCATTAGCCCCTGATGTAGCTTGTTCTGGTAGCCTGATGGTGACAGCAGTTGGGGAAGGTTTGTTGAGTTTGGGGGCACCCAGCTGATAGAGTAGCAGAGAATTCTAGCTAGAAAAAAGAGGGGCTCCTGTCTTTTTTTTTTTTTTTTTTGAGACGGAGTCTCGCTCTGTCACCCAGGCTGAAGTCCAGTGGTGCAATCTCGGCTCACTGCAACCTCCGCCTTCCAGGTTCAAGCGATTCTCCTGCCTCAGCCTCCCGAGGAGCTGGGACTACAGGCGCGCACCGCCATGCCCAGCTAACTTTTTAGTAGAGACAGGGTTTCACCATGTTTTCCAGGATGGCTCGATCTCCTGACCTCGTGATCCACCCACCTCAGCCTCCCAAATATTATTATTATTATTTTTTTGAGACAGAGTCTTGCTCCGTCACCCAGGCTGGAGTGCAGTGGCATGATCTCGGCTCACTGCAACTTTCACCTCCCAGGTTCAAGCGATTCTTCTGCCTCAGCCTACCGAGTAGCTGGGACTACAGGCGCGCACCACCACGCCCGGCTAATTTTTGTATTTTTAGTAGAGGTGGGGTTTCACCATGTTGGCCAGGCTGGTCTCAAACTCCTGACCTCAGGTGGTCCATCTGCCTTGGGCTCTCAAAGTGCTGGATTACAGGCATGAGCCACTGCGCCCGGCCCCCTGTCTCTCTTTTTCCATCTCTCTCTCCCCTTCTGTCTGCCCTGGCTGAGTGGGGGGCATCTAATGTCACCTCTCCCTCCTTCTCCTGGCCCTAGGCCCCCAACAAAGACCCCACTGCTGCTGCCGCTGCGCTCAATGGAGGCCACTGTCTGGCCCAGCCGGCCGCAGAGCCCGGCCTCGGTGCCGTGGTCCGGAGCATCAAAGTGAGTGGCCTGCTCAGGGCCCCTGCAGCCGTACAGCCCTGAGTGGCCAGTCCCACTCAGCCCTGCCTCCTGCCTTCCCTTCTTCCCAGGTCAGCGGCTACCTCAACCTGCTGGCCAACACCATCGACAACTTCACCCATGGGCTGGCTGTGGCTGCCAGCTTCCTTGTGAGCAAGAAGGTGAGGGGCTTGGGGCTGGTAGGGCTCTGGCGATTCTGGTGGCAGCCATGTGGACTCTGCCTGTGTCTGGAGTCTCTGCTTCTTGCCCCTCCATTGCCAGCGCCCTCATCTAAGACCCTCATCCCCATCCTCCCTGCTGCTGTCCTGGCCGCTACCGTTCTGATCCTGAGCCCCTGGTCTGTTCCTGTTCCTAGCACTCCTTGTTGGGTGCCTCTGTCAAGCTGCTAGGCGTGGACCCTGCCTGCTCCTAGATGCTTCTTCCTCCACCTCCTCCCTCTGGCCTCTGGCCCAGGGGCGGCCTACTCTGCAGCTGGCCGAGCTCCTTCCCACCTCACACTGTTCCCCCTGCCTGGAATGTTCTCCCGCCCACGCTTTGAGCAGCTGACGACTCATCCTTGGGGCCTCGACTTACGTGGACTCCTCCACCAGGCCTTTGCTGACCTCCTCATCTAAATTTGGTCCCTGGGCCTGCTCCCCCGGGCACCCTGTCCATCCTTTCCTTCCCAGCGCCTGTGAGTGTGTGAGTCCTGTCTCTCCCCTCTAGACCGCTAGCTTCGTGAAGGCAGGTTCCTTGTCCCCTTTAGTCACTGCTGTATTTCCAGTGGCCAACACAGTGCCCACCCAGGGCCAGCTCAGAGCAGAGTAAACCTCTGTGGAATGAGTGGGCAAGTGGGGTGCCCAGGCCTCAGCACAGACCCTGCAGCCACGGCTCCCCTCCCTGCAGATCGGGCTCCTGACAACCATGGCCATCCTCCTGCACGAGATCCCCCATGAGGTGAGCGCTTGTAGGGCAGCCCCCAGAGGCCCAGGCCCCCACAGTACCCATGGTCAGCATGAGTGTGGAGCTCAGGAGGGCTTGGGGGTGGGCCTTCCCAGTGTGGCACTCTGGGGCTGGGCTGTGAGGGCTGGAGCTCCTCACCCCAGCAGCCTGCAGCTGCCATCTCTGCCATACTCAGGATGAGAGTCCCAGGGGCAGGGTGGGGAAGGGCTCAGTGTGTGTATTGTACCTGAGCACTCAGGGTATCAGGCCCTGCTGGGGCGCAGGGTGAACCTCCGGACCTCCCTTCAGGTGGGCGACTTTGCCATCCTGCTCCGGGCTGGCTTTGACCGATGGAGCGCAGCCAAGCTGCAACTCTCGACAGCGCTGGGGGGCCTGCTGGGCGCCGGCTTTGCCATCTGTACCCAGTCCCCCAAGGGAGTAGGTACGGGCGTGCTGGGTGGTGGTGGCGGGTGGCATCGGTAGAGGGTCACCAGCCAAAGGATTTGGCTGCCTCACCGCTGGTCCCCAGGCCCGGGAGGCAGGGAGAATACGCGGTGCCCTGGGTGCCCAGTCGGGTGTTCTCCCGCTGCAGAGGAGACGGCAGCCTGGGTCCTGCCCTTCACCTCTGGAGGCTTTCTCTACATCGCCTTGGTGAACGTGCTCCCTGACCTCTTGGAAGAAGAGGACCCGTGGTGAGTGACCTGTTGGCGGAAGAGGACTGCCACTCACAGGGCCCTTAAGAGGCTCAGGGGGGAGGGGCTCCTGGCCGCTGCCTGCTCCTCCCTGCCCATGCCTCCACCATGAGCCCCGTTCCCTCCCCACAGGCGCTCCCTGCAGCAGCTGCTTCTGCTCTGTGCGGGCATTGTGGTGATGGTGCTGTTCTCGATCTTCGTGGATTAACCTTCCCTGATGCCCTGACGCCCCTGCCCCCTGCAGCAATAAGATGCTCGGATTCACTCTGTGACTGCCTATGTGAGAGGCAGAGAGGGCGAGTGCCTGCAAGAGAGAATGAGCCTCCCACCAGACAGGAGGGAGATGTGCGTGGATGTGTGTGATGTGCACATGTGGCCAGAGGCGTGTGTGCGAGACCGACACTGTGATCCCTGTGCTGGGTCCGGGGCCCAGTGTAACGCCTGTCCCCAGCCATGCTGTGGTTACCTCTCCTTGCTACCCTGTCATCTTGCACCTCCCGGAGTGAGCAGCGAGGAACAGCAGCACTGGTCCCAAGCAGAGGCCTTGCCCTGCTGGGACCCCGGGAGTGAGAGCAGCCCAAGGATCCCAGGGTGCAGGGAACTCCGGAGCTGCCCACCTCCTGCTGCCCCCTCTGCACACGCAGCCAGTCCCCAGGTGGCCTAGGGGCTAAGGCTGGGGCGGCTTCTCTCCCTTTTCCTGGCCCTTCCTTTCCCACCTCTAAACCAAAGAAAGGAGAGGCAGGTGCTCGTGTACCCCAGCCCCACTCAGCACTGACAGCCCTCAGCTTCTAGCAGTGAGCTGGGAGGCACTTCCTAAGACCCTTTCCTCAGGGCTGCCCGCCCTGGGAGCTCATTCCTGGTCAACACACCCTGGCAGCACCAGCAGCTCATGTCACCTCCGGCTGCCAAACAGCAGCCTGCTGGGCAGGGAGCAGCCGCAGGCCAGAGAGGCCTCCTGGTCCAGCTCAGGGACGCTCCTGCCAGCACAGGGGCCAGGGACTCCTGGAGCAGGCACAGAGCGAGCCCAGGCTGCTCTCCCCAGCTCAGGCCCCTTTCCTTCCCCACTAGGGTTGGGGTAGGTGGGGGCGGTGAGGGCTCCGAGTTGTCAGCGCTCAGGAATGTGCTCCGGGAGAGTGCTGAAGCCATAATCCCCAAGCATTTCCCTTGGCTGACGCCCAGGTACTCAGCTGGCCCACTCCACAGCCAGGCCTGGCCCTGCCCTTGACCATGGATGTTTTCAGAAGTGGCCATCGAGAGGTCTGGGTGGTTTTATAGCAACTTTGCTATGATTCCGTTTGTATCTGTAAATATTTGTTCTATAGATACACAAATAAATATTATCCACACACTGGCTGCCTTGGTTCTGCACGGCCTTCCATGGCCACGCAGGACCTTCCTCAATGCCACTGCCAGTTGCCTGTCTCTGAACTGTCACCCCTGCAGTGCGTCTCTGAACATTCCATGTCTTCCTGGCTTATTCCAATAGACGGAGCACCTATACCAGCCTGGCCCTGTGCCATTTTAGTCCCTCACCACCAACTCCAGGACGCTGTCCTTCTTTCTTTTGAGAGTCTCACTTTGTCACCCAGGCTGGAGTGCAGTGGCACGGTCTCGGCTTACTGCAACCTCCACCTCCCGGGTTCAAACAATGACTCCTGCCTCAGCCTACCAAGTAGCTGGGATTACAGGCACCTGCCACCACACCTGGCTATTTTTTAAATATATTTTTAGTAGAGATGGGGTTTCACTATATTGGCCAGGCTGGTCTTGAACTCCTGACCTTGTGATCTGCCTGCCTCAGCCTCCCAAAGTGCTGGGCTTACAGGTGTGAGCCACCACACCCAGTTAGGGTGCTGTCCTTATTTTATAGAACTGCAAGCCACAGCATTTTCCCTACCTGCCCCCCATTCCCCCTCACTGAAAATGTAACCAGGGAAGGAAGCTCCAGCCACAAAGTCATCTCCAGGTTTGGCCTCAAATTAGGCTCTCATTTGCTTAAAAAAGAGAGGCCGGGTATGGTGGCTCATGCCTGTAATCACAGAACTTTGGGAAGCCAAAGATCACAAGGTCAGGAGTTCGAGACCAGCCTGGCCAATATGGTGAAACCCCCGTCTCTACTGAAATACAAAAATTAGCCAGGTGCAGTGGCAGGTGCCTGTAATCCCAGCTACTCAGGAAGCTGAGGCAGGAGAATTGTTTGAACCTGGGAGGCGGAGGCTGCAGTGAGCTGAGATCACGCCACTGCACTCCAGCCTGGGTGATAGAGCAAGACCCCGTCTCAAAAATAAGAAAAAGAAGAAAAGATAATATGGGACCCTTATTCAAAACCACACACCCTCTCTTCTGAAGGTGTGGAGTATAAGAACACCAGGCACAGGGCGCCGCTTCCCCAGTCCTGTCAAGAGAATGTGGGTGGGGGTGCCCAGTCCACCTCTTCCCTCCCAGGCCAGCCAGGACCACTGTCAATAGTACACTGGCTGGGATCTGCAGTCTGGGCGGTGTCATGGAGCGTGGGAGAGGTGGACATGAAATCCCAGTGACGTCCTTAGCTCTCAATATTTCTAACAGCAAAACATTTAAAAATGATAGTATTTGCTTCGCCTAGCTGCGACACATCCTGTAGGATAACTGTCTCAAGGATCCAGTGACTCCTGGCCTCAGATCCAAGGAATGAACCACAGCCATCCTGGCCAGCTGCCCCCCTCACCTATGCAGGTGCTCAGGGCTGCCAGCCAGGGTGCCAAGCCCTGCTGGATGGCAGACAGTGTGTGCGAGCATCACGGCCCACTGGGAGAGGCCGGGGGCCCCATTTTGGAGATGAGGAAGCCAAAGCACAGTGGGTGTGGTCCCTGTGGGGGAACTTGGGTGTCATGGTCAGGAGCAAATGCCGTCTGGTTAGAAGAAGGAACAGGAATGCAGGACTGGGGTTGACTGAGTCCAGGGCAGGGGACAGAACCAGAAGCACGTCAGGGGCTGTGCTGCTGGCCTCCTGAGGCGGGGGCTGAGGAGTCAGTGGGAAGCCAAGCAGGGCCACCCAGGGAAGGCAAGGGGCCAGCTAGAGTGAAGAGACGGCCGAACTGGGGGAGGGGAGCACATCGTGACAGATCAGTCCTAGAGGGGCTCCCAGTGGATCCTGTTCAGGCTCAGTTTCTGGCCAAAAGACAGGGACAGAAAGAGCTAAGGGGGCGTCTGGAGAAACAGGGCCACGAAAGGAGGGAGGAGGCTGAAAGCCTAAACCCAAGCCTGGCTTTACCAGGAGGCAAGGACTGGTGCCAGACACCAAAATGCCAAAAGGGAAAGGGTGGCTTCTATCTAGGTCCTCTATGCAGGAACTGCAGGCCCATGAGCCTCTGAAAGCTCAGAGCAGAGCGGTGCTCAGGGAGAGAGGGCTCTGAAGGGGCATGAAGGCCCAGGCAGCAGCTGCAGCACCACACACGGCACCAGAAAGCCTCACCCTGACCAGTGGTGTGGGGCCCACGGCTGTCTCAGGGTTTCCAGGCTGCAGCACCTGAGGAAGGGGCCGCCTGCACATGCCCCTACTCCTCCAGCCAGAGCCCAGGGAAGGCAGACAAGCAGCGGCAGGGACCCTAAACCATCTTTTATTGCGCACTTCAGCCGTGAGACCGGGGCTGGCCGGCGCGCCCTAGGCGTAGTACTGCAGGTTGGCTTTCTTCTTGGCCTGCACCTCCAGGATGCCTTCCATGTAGTCCTCGTGGGTGAGCTCCGTGGCACCCCTGCGCAGTGCGATCATGCCCTACAGCCGGGACAAACAGAGTCTAGGTCTGAATGCCTGAATGCCTTCCCTGGCTCCCTGAGGCTCAGGCCTCTTCCCCCAGCTGTCTCCAACAGTCAAATGCCCCCATCCTGTCCAGGGAGGGGGCAAGAAGGCACGACGCGACGCACCCACCCCGCCTGACCACTCACCGCCTCCACACACACAGCCTTGCACTGGGCCCCGTTGAAGTCATCTGTGCAGCGGGCCAGCTCCTCATAGTTCACGTCAGGACTGGGGAGAGAACAGATACCACAGGCTCAGTGGCTCATGCAGAGTGGGCAGAGGGGCCAAATGTCCTCCCCTGGCCCTGTCAAGCAACAAAGTCAAGTCGCCCTGAGATCAGAGGCGAGTTCCTTACCCAATCAATGTACCTTGTTTTCTTCTCAGTACAAGATGTGGGGGACAAAGGGAGGAAGTTAATGCAGGTTATACCAGGTTATTTCTAGGGTCTTTTGAGCTCTGGCCTTCTAGAAATCTGCATTTGAGACTCCAGGGACTGACTTGGCATGAGGCAGGGGAGCAGGGGGATGTGGGGACAAAAGATGGTCTCCCAGCTCAGCAGGCCCTGCTGTCCTCATCCTGTGCCCAGCACTGTGCTTGACACTGTCACATCTAATCCTTGCCACAACCCTGTGAAATCGGTGCTATCATCCCCAAGTCCCAAATAAGAAGTGAGGCTGAGAGGGCATGCCACCTGCTGAGAGTCATACATATCTGAACTCAAGTCCATCTGGCCCCAGCCATGCCTGGCCTGTGCTCATGGGCTGAGGTGTGAGGCAGGGAAAATGAGTGCCTCCAGCCTCTGTGCCTTCAGATGAGGGGTGAAGTCTAAGGAGCAGAGCACCCAGAATTATGACCTGGGCCCTGGCAAGATGCTACATCAGGCAACTGGAGAGAAAGGGAGGGTGGGGTGTGGAACGGTGCTGTGTGTGCCTGGGGCCGGGCAGGTGGTGGTGGTGGAGGCTGGGGAAGCTCAGTATAGAGAAGCACGGCAGAGACATCCTCCTCCTGCGCCTGTCCAGGTCTCCGTGCCCTGCCTGTGCCCCTGCTCACCTGACGTTCATCTTTCGGGAGTGGATCTGCATGATTCTGGCTCGGGCCTCCTCGTTGGGCATTGGGAACTCGATCTTGCGGTCCAGGCGCCCCGAGCGGAGCAGGGCGGGGTCCAGAATGTCCACCCTGTTTGTGGCTGCAATTACCTGAGGAAGAGAAGCCACAACTTGAACAAAGGAGCAAGGTGCTCCCAGATGGGCAGACACGGTCAAAAAAGGCAGAGAGGCAGCCCCCAGAGTGCAGGTGAGACACATGGGATGTTAAAGACAGATCCCAATTCTCATTCCAGCTCCACCACTCGCTAGCTGGGGGCCTGACAGCTCCTGACCTCTGAGCCTCATCTTCTTCGCCTGGGAGTGCTAATACTTACCTTAACTTGGGTGTTGGGCTGGAAGCCATCCAGCTGGTTCAGAAGCTCCAGCATTGTCCTCTGCACCTCCCGGTCCCCAGCCTTCTCACTGTCAAAGCTAGGGCACAGGAAGCCCAAGATGCTGGTGAGGGCACAGCTTAGGCAGAGCCCTCCCCTCCTCTACCCCTTCGAAGCCTAACTTAACCTGTCTAGGGCAGGGAAATGGCTCACTCTACTTGGGGCCCCCAGCCCGGGGACTGACACATAAAAGGTGTCATTAATTGTTGGCCACATTCAGAGACTGAAGAGGCTCCTGGAATCATGTGGTGGACTGAGGATAAAACAGTGAGCAAGGCTGGGTGCAGTGGCTCACACCTGTAATCCCAGCACTTTGGGAGGTCAAAGTGGGCAGATCACCTGGGGTCAGGAGTTCGAGATTAGCCTGGCCAACATGGTGAAACCCTGTTTCTACTAAAAATACAAAAATTAGCTGGGCGTGGTGGCAGGCACCTGTAATCTCAGCTACTCAGGAGGCTGAGGCAGGAGAATTGCTTGAGCCTGGGAGGTGGAGTTTGCAGTGTGCTGAGATCACGCCACTGCACTCCAGCCTGGGCAACAGAGCAAGACTCCATCTCAACAACAACAACAACAAAAAAGCAAAACCAGCCACTGCTTGCGCTGTTACTGTGATGAATGTGCGCTTGCAAACTGAGTTAACTCTTAGAAACACAGGAATCTGGCCCAGCCTTGGACAGTGCTCTACAGGAGAGTCCAGGCAGGCATCCCCGAGGAAGTGTCCCTGAGGCTGAGATCTGAAGACTGAAAGCACACCAACTGGGCAACCAACCAGTGGAGAACAGGGTAAGAGCCACAGCGGGCCTGAAACACAGGAAACACTGTGGCAGGAGTCCAGAGCAGGGGAGGCGGGAGACAGGCATGAGATGAGGTTGGAGGCGCAAAAGGGCAGCACACGTTGAGCCTCGCAAGTCCGGTGTTTATCCCAGGGAGCAACAGGAAGGCCCAGGAAGGGTTTTTTTTTTTTTTTTTTTTTTGAGATGGAGTCTCGCTCTGTCACCCAGGCTGGAGTGCAGTGGCACAATCCTAACTCACTGCAACCTCTGCCTCCCGGGTTCAAGTGATTGTCCTGCCTCAGCCTTCCGAGTAGCTGGGATTACAGGCATGTACCACCACACCAGGCTAAATTCTTCTATTTTTAGTAGAGACGGGTTTCACCATGTTGGCCAGGCTGGTCTCGAATTCCAGACCTCAAGTGATCCGCCCGCCTCAGCCTCCCAAAGTGCAGGGATTATAGGTGTGAGCCACGGCGTCCAGCCAGGAAGGGTTTTTAACAGGATTGGTTTGTGTCAGGGACCACTGTGGGTTCACGTGAGCAAGGGGGCCAGATTCCTGCTTTGGCATTTTTTGTTTTCTTTTTTTTTGAGACAGAGTCTTGCTCTGTCACTAGGCTGGAGTGCAGCGGCGCGATCTTGGCTTCACTGCAACCTCTGCCTCCCAGGTTCAAGCGATTCTCATGCCTCAGCCTCCTGGGCAGCTGGGACTACAGGCGCCACCACCACCCCTGCCTAATTTTTTTGTGTTTTTAGTAGAGACGAGGTTTCACCATGTTGGTCAGGCTGATCTTGAACTCCTGGCCTCAAGTGATCCGCCTGCCTCAGCTTCCAAAGTGCTGGGATTACAGGCATTTTTTTTTTTTTTTTTTTTAAGACAGGGTTTCACTTTGTCACCCAGGTTGGAGTGCAGTGGTGCCATCACAGCTCACTACAGCCATAACCTCCCAGGCTCAAGCAATCCTCCCACCTCAGCTCCTGAGTAGCTGGGACTATAGGTGTGCACCACCACGCCTGACTAATATTTTTATTTTTTTATAAAGACAGAGTCTCCCTATGTTACCCAGAGTCTCCCTATGTTGCTCAAACTCCTGGGCTCAAGTGATCCTCCCACCTCGGCCTCCCAAAGTAGTGGGATTACAGGCGTGAGCCACCACGCCTGGCCCAGATTCCTGTTTTGAAAGGAACATGCTGGCAGCTATGGGAATGAATGGTTGGGGAAACAGGGAGGCCATTGATCAAGAGTTAGGAATCTGAACCTCAAGAGCTGAGGAGTCACCATCCAGGGGCAGGAGGGGATACAGGGTGGGAAAGAACCACAATTTAGCACAACTGAGAGTCCACCCCTTCCCTCCACCGCCACAGAGATTGCTGGGGATCCTTGGCCCTCCCTTACCGCTTGGTGCCGATGGCATCCAACTCATCAATGAAGATGATAGAGGGCGCTTTCTCCTTGGCCAGGGCAAAGGCGTCCCGGACTAGCTTGGCACCGTCTCCAATGAACATCTGCACCAGCTGGGGGCCAGCCAGCTTTAGGAAGGTGGCCTGGAAGGAAAAGGTGGTAGGGTCAGGTCAAAGGCAGACACTTGGAGCCCATCTGGTAGAGTTTCTGCTCCTGCCCACTTCCCCCGCATCCCTCCCAAAGTACTCACCTTAGTCTGTGCGGCACAGGCCCGGGCCAGGAGGGTCTTCCCTGTCCCTGGAGGCCCATACATCAGCACCCCTTTAGGAGGTTGGATCCCCAAGTTCTCAAACTTCTCCTTGTGATTCATTGGCAAGACAATGGCCTCCACCAGCTGCCAGGAGGAAGTCCTGGGTGAGGAGATGAAGCCCTGAGGGCTCCTACAGCCCAACCCTTCGTGGCTCCAACCCCAATCTGAATCCCTCCCACTCTAACTCGGGGACGTGCCCACTCCTTTCCCCGTATCAAGAGGACACAGAACGCTCAACCCCACCAAGGCTGGCTATGGACTCTCCAGGAACAAGAGTATATGGCAGAAAGACACTGGGCCAGGGGCCGGGACCAGTGGCTCACGCCTATAATCCCAGCACTTTGGGAGGCCAAGGAAGGTGGATTGCCTGAGGTTGGGAGTTCAAGACCAGCCTGACCAACATGGAGAAACCCTGTCTCTACTAAAAATAGAGACTCTGCTAAAATTAGCCAGGCTTGGTGGCGCATGCCTGTAATCCCAGCTACTCGGAAGGCTGAGGCAGGAGAATCACTTGAACCTGGGAGGTGGAGGTTGCAGTGAGCCAAAATCGCGCCATTGCACTCCAGCATGGGCAGTAAGATCAAAACTCCGTCTCAAAAAAAAAAAAAAAAAAAAAAAAGATGCTGGGCCAGAAACCAGGAGCCTGAATTCCAGTCCTGGCTCTGGTCTTTCTGTGACCCTGGGGAAGGCATTTAAACTCTCTGGGCTTCAGTCTCCTCACCTGTCACATGGCAGCCCTCCCTTCCTCCCTAGGTTGCTATAGGGATAAAAGACACATTAGGGAGATGAGCTGCATCAATGGCGTGGGGAAACTGAAACGCTGTTGAGGCTGCTGGCAGCTGCCGTGCCTCCCTTACCTCTTGGATCTGCTTGTCCAAGCCCCCAATGTCACTGTATTGCTCCGTGGGCCTCTCGTCCACTTCCATGGCCTTCACCCGCGAGTCGTACTCTGTGGGCAGCGTCTCCAGGATCAGATAGGAGTCTTTGTTCACACCCTAAGGACACAGCACAGGGCCTTCAGATTTGGCCCAACTCAAGGGCTACCCAATTGGCTGGTAACAGGTGTCTGCAGAGGGGAAGACACAGGACTGGGCAATACAAGAATCAAACAGCAAGTAGACAGGATCCCAGACTCTCTGAGTTGTTCTGCCGAGATTCAGAGCCAATAGTGACCTGGGGCGGGCGCAGGGGCTCAGCTAGTCACCAGAAAAGCACTGCCTGGGCTCAGGCCCCACTCACCACCAGGTCTCCTGGCTTTAGCTTTTCAGCATCCACCAACCCAATCACAGGAAGGAAGTACGTCTGTGGACAAGTTACAGGGGCAGTCTCAGTTAGTGTCCTCAGGGAAGGCTCCCTAGTCCTGTCCCACATCTGCTCCTCACCCTCCTCCAGTCTCTTATTGCTGAGCCATGCTCACCTGTCGTGTAGAGGTTTTGATCACAGCACACTTGCCCTTCCTCTGGGAGTCCAGGTCAATATTGGCACCATCCTCCTCTTGGTCATTAGGATCAACATCTAGGAGCTGGGAAGGAAAAAAACTCAGCCCCTTGAACTCCCCAAGGCCCAGTGCTTCCTAAGTCAGTTCCTAATGTCTGCAGGGCTGGCCATCCCTACCTCCCTCCTCCAATAGCCCTGAGCCCAGCAAAGGTGGGTGCCCCTGCTAAGCCCAGGGATTGATCTCTGTGTAGGTGCTCCTCCTCTGCACAGGGCTCATCTACCCCAGAGGAGACATAACTAACAGAAAAGGAGACATGTGAGACTTCCAAGGCCTTTGCAGGCCCCCATCTCCCCATGAAAGTGCCCCAGGAGGTGTAGCTCTGACATGCAGTTTGGCCTGAAAACCTCTACCCACTCTTTCCCTAGCGGCCCCACCCCAGGCTGTCCCCAATCCCCGCTGACTCCCTCTCTTCCCCTCCACATACACACACACCTCGATGACGTTGGAGACAAGGTACGGCAGGGTCTTGTTCACTTTGATTTTCTCACTGTTCTCTTTGATCTTGTCCTTCATGGCTTGGAGTTCATGGGTGACTCTCAACACTTCACTCTTCATGATCTGAGATGAGAAGGGGAGGAGGAGCAAATATAAGCCCTGGTACAGCTTATGCTAGAGCCCTGTAACTGGTGAGGTCCAGGGTGCCCAGGGGACCCTCCCACATCCATTCATCCAGTTCTGAGGCTCTCTGAAGGCAGAGTCTGACTGTGTCCACATCCCGTATAAGTCGAAACAGGAGGCCAGTGTGGAAACGTCCTTGTGAAATAGTGGTAGTATTGGAATAAAAGCAGGCCTCCGAGACAGGCAAATATAGGTTTTAGGTTCTGCCTCTTAGTAAGAACTGGGTGCTTTATCGCAGTACAAACGTCTCTGAGCCTCAGTTTACTCATCTGTAAAACAGGGATTTTACTAAAAGTAGGATGCTTGAGAGGATTATTCCCAGTTATCACTGGGAAAGGCAATCTGATAACTTCTCATCTCAGCCCGGGTCTCCCACCACCCCCTGACTGTCTTCTTGTCCCTTTTAAGGCTTAGTTTTCTTTCCTCTTTTCCTGGTCCGAAGGGGAAGCCTGAGTCCCATGTCTCCCCCAGGGTGCCGGAGAAGGAAGTAGGAGAGGCGACTCGGATCGCTGGGGCCTGTCCTGTAGGGAACTCCATCGCCCGCACAGGAGCTGTGCACCCACCTTGATCTCACTGTCCAGCAGCCGTGTGCGCTGGATGATCTCCTCCGTGGACATCTTGAGCACCTCCTCCCCAATTCCATCTTGCTGTAAAAAATTATTTGTTTATTTATATATTTACTTTTACTCAGGACAAGCATCCCTCGTTCTCCGAACCCACTCACAGCCTCAGTTTCCACGCCCATAAAGCCAAGATGAAGCAGTCAGGACCCCTGCCCACATCCCAAACGACCCCGTCCCCGGGACCGGGCCAGACCTTGACCCCCAGCCACCTCCTTCCCTCCTGTCAATGGCGTCTCCCTGCGGGCCCTGTTCCCGGACCGCCAGGTCGCCCGGTGCCCACCTCGGCCTCATCCCACACGGTCGCCATCTTCTCCTGCCGAGTCACTGGACTCTCGAGATTCGGCGGCAGATTCATTTCCTGGAGGAGCGGGCCGAAGATGGGACCAGGCGGGAGCCGCAACGGGAGATTAATACCGTCTTTCTTAAGGCCTTCTCTTGGCCAGTGGAGAACCTCTCCCCGCAAATCCCGACTCCTGACCGGACCAGCTCCGGCCGTGCTGCCAAGCAGCGAATCTGCCTCTCCGATTCCAAAGACCAACCCCTGGCCACAGGCCCCGCCCCCGCGGCCCGTGAAACGTTCCCTCCCGCGTGCTATTTTTGCCGGGCGCGAGAGGTGGGGCCGCTATTGGCCGACACGCGCGTTGGGGGCGGGGCCTAGGTGTAAAACCGGAAAGAGACGGAGAAGGCTGGGATCCGCGAGGGCCTTTGGGAAATGTAGTTTTTAATCTGGCCAGTGACATGCTTGCGGAGGGACGCATTCAAACTCAGACCATGACCCCGCTAGGAATAAGGGGATTTACACAATGACACTGCCTCCCAATTCATAAACGACATATGCCAGCCGTGTGCAAAGGGCCAAAAAGGCAAGCCACCTCAGACCGCATTTTTACAATTATTTAAGTACAAGCTGGTCACCCAGGGAATCATTAACCAGCTTTAAAGAGAAATCGCTGCTGCTCCTAACGTCAGAGCAGGCTTCACGGAATTGTCCACGTGGGAAGAACTCAATTGACCATCAGCCTCTACGATTAAAAACACTATGACTAGGGCCGGGCGCGGTGACTCACGCCTGTAATCCCAGCACTTTGGGAGGGCGTAGGCGGGCGGATCATGAGGTCAGGAGATCGAGACCATCCTGGCTAACACTGTGAAACCCCGTCTCTACTAAAACTACAAAAAATTAGTCGGGCGTGGTGGCGGGCGCCCGTAGTCCCAGTACTCGGGAGGCTGAGGCAGGAGAATGGCGTAAACCCGGGAGGCGGAGCTTGCAGCGAGCTGAGATCCGGCCACTGCACTCCAGCCTGGGCGACAGAGCCAGACTCAGTCTCAAAAAAAAAAAAAAAAAAAAAAAAAAAAAAACAAAACAAAAAACAAAAAAAACTTATGACTCGTGTCTGCAATTGTTGTTTTCTCTGCCCATGGTTAGTAATCTCAGTGAGCAGAGCGGGTCTCCGGATCATGGGAGACTCATTCGTTGTACCCTTGTCTCGACTATTTTTAATGATCTCTCTTTATCCTTTGAGGTGAGCCCCAGAGCCCTTTTAAAAGGAACACCCTCTTAACTTTGATGAAAATCTGTGCAGTCGTTGTCTTTGTTTTTTGTCTTTTGAGATGGAGTCTCGCTCTGTTGCCCAGGCTGGAGCGCAGTGGCGCCATCTCTGCTTACCGCAACCTCCACCTCCCAGGTTCAATGGATTCTCCTGCCTCAGCCTCCCAAGTAGCTAGGATTACAGGAGCCCACCACCATGCCCGGCTAATTTTTGTATTTTCAGTAGAGACAGGGTTTCACCATGTTCAGTAGAGACAGGGTTTCTCAAACTCCTGGGCGTAAGTGATCTTCCTGCCTCAGCTTCCCAAAGTGTTGGGATTACAGGCATGAGCCACTACACCTAGCCTTTGCAGTAGTTTTTTTTGGAACACGGTTGAAAGCAGATTTTTTTTTTCTTTAAATAACAACATGTACAGCTGCTCACTCAGGCTGACAAAGCGTCTCCTCAAGTAACAGTGTTTTATTCCACTCTCTCAACAAGCTTGCCTTGTGGACAGATTGAATTACCATTCTCAACTTTAAATAAGCACAGGGAGGCTCAGAGAGGTTAAGTGACTTGCTGGAGGTCATTCAGTGAGTCACTGTCAGCACTAGGACGGCTGACCCCAAATTCTCACTTTGAGTCGCCCGACAGAAGCCAAGAAACCCAGAGGGGAAGGAGACTGTCCGATCTGTGCTGCCCCATCACGCCTGGGTCAGTTGGGTCCCATTCTGGGGCCTGCTTTTGGAGGTCCTGACAAATAGGAATATGTTTAGAAAGCTTCCAGCCTGGGCCTAGGAGGGATACTGAAGGGGTGGCCTGCCCCTCCACGCCTGTGGGACTTTCTCATTAGGTGGAACGAGAGACTTGAGAAAAGAAATGAGACACAGAGACAAAGTATAGAGAAAGAAAAAGTGGGCCCAGGGGACTGGCGCTCAGCATACAGAGGACCCACGCCGGCACCGGTCTCTGAGTTCCCTCAGTATTTATTGATCATTATCTTTACTATCTTAGAAAAAGGGAAGTGACAGGATAATAGGATCATCGTAGGGAGAAGGTCAGCAGTAAGACATATGAATAAAGATCTCTGTGACATGAATAAGTTTAAGGAAAAGTGCTGTGCCTTGATATGCATATGCAAGCATCTTCATAAACCTTTTTAGTGCATAAAGAACAGCATTGCGCTAGCAAGTCCCACCTTTCGCCCTAAGGCGGTTTTCTCCTTTCTCAGTAAACAGAACATATAATCGGGTTTTACACCGAGATGTTCCATTGCCCAGGGATGGGCAGGAGATAGATGCTTTACTCTATCTCAACTGCCAAGAGGATTCTTTCCTCTTACACTAGTCCTCCTCAGCACAGACCCTTCATGGGTGTCAGGCTGGGGGACGATCAGGTCTTTCCCTTCCCACGAGGCCATATTTCAGACTACCACATGGGGAGAAACCTTGGACAATACCTAGCTTTCCTAGGCAGAGGTCCCTGCGACCTTTGGCAGTGTACGTGTCCCTGGGTACTTGAGATTAAGAGAATGGTGATGACTTTTAACCAGCAAGCTGCCTTCAGGCGCTTGTTTAACAAAGCATACCCTGCACAGCCCAAAATCCATTAAACCTTGAGTCACCACAGCACATGTCTCTTGCAAGGACAAGGTTGGGGGTAGGGTCACAGATTAACAGCATCTCAAATACAGAACAAAATGGAGTCTCTTATGTCTACTTCTTTCTATATAGACACAGTAACAGGCTGATCTCTCTTTCTTTTCCCCACAGATGCAGACATTCTCCCCTTAACCAACTTTCAGGTAGGCTCCTCTGAGCCCTCTTTTTTTGACTAGGCCTTGTGGGCTATCGTTCATCCCTGTCATCAGCCTGTCTAACCCCTTTACACAAAAATCCTGCTAGTCAGTTTAATGGAATCCCCCCACCCCGATACCTTATCCCTCTTGATATGTGATCCTGGTCCTCATTTATTCTTCAACTTTGAAGTATAAGTTCCTGGCCTGCTTTTTTTTTTTTTTTTTTTTTTGAGATGGAGTCTGGCTCTGTCACCCAGGCTGGAGTGCAGTGGTGCAATCTTGGATCACTGCAACCCCCGCCTCCTGGATTCAAGCAATTCTCCTGCCTCAGCCTCCCAAGTAGCTGAGATTACAGACACCCACCCCCACGCCCAGCTAATTTTTGTATTTTTAGTAGAGATGGGTTTTCACCATGTTGGCCAGGATGGTCTCAATCTCCTGACCTCATGATCCTCTCGCCTCCGCCTCCCAAAGTGCTGGGATTACAGGCGTGAGCCACTACACCTGGCTGTCCTTGGCCTGCTTTTTAACAAGAATCCTGTTAGGCCATTTCAGCAAGAATCCCCCTACTCTTGATACTTCCTCTTAGTAATTTTCAATCCACTGACCCCTTCACTTTGCTTTCATTATAAATTCCCAGCTGTGTTTGCTCTATCAGAACTGAGCTCAGTTCTATACTGCAATCTTTTTCCTAATCCCCAGAGCCAGTGCCGGACCACAACCCGGTGGAATGTGAAAGAGAAGGATTGACCCACCTGGATTTTAGGACTGTTCTAGGCTGAATGTCTCATTGTTTTTCTTTTTTTTTTTTTTTTTTTTGGAGACAGAGTCTTGCTCTGTCACCCAGGCTGGAGTGCAGTGGCATAATCTCAGCTCACTGCAACCTCTGCCTCTTGGGTTCAAGTGATTCTCCTGTCTCACCCTCCCAAGTAGCTGGGACTGTAGGCATCCGCCACCATACCTGGCTAATTTTTTTTTTTTTTTTTTTTTTTTTTTTTGAGACGGAGTCTCGCTCTGCCGCCCAGACTGGAGTGCAGTGGCGTGATCTCAGCTCACTGCAAGCTCCGCCTCCCGGGTTCACGCCATTCTCCTGCCTCAGCCTCCCCGAGTAGCTGGGACTACAGGCGCCCGCCACCTCGCCCGGCTAATTTTCTTGTATTTTTAGTAGAGACGGGGTTTCACCGTGTTAGCCAGGATGGTCTCGATCTCCTGACCTCGTGATCCGCCCGTCTCGGCCTCCCAAAGTGAATTTTTGTATTTTTAGTAGAGATGGTGTTTCACCATATTGGTCAGGCTGGTCTCGAACTCCTGACTTCAGGTGATCAGCCTGTCTTGGCCTCCCAAAGTGCTGGGATTACAGGCGTGAGCCACTGCACCTGACCCTGAACATCTCCGTCTTTGATCCTGGCTAGAATGACAGGGATTTATTATCTTGGGAGCCCAGGAGTACGAATGTCTTGGGGAGATGGGAGAAAAAGGAGAAGAGTTTATGATGGTTCACTCTGCTCAAAAAGATTAAGGAAGTACCACGAGGTCAGTCCCAGCAAGGAGCTGGGAATCTGGGGCAGAGCATGCCCTCAGGGAGAAAAAGGTTGGCTGAATTAGGGGCCTCTGGTCCATCTGGGCCTCTAGAGAGAAGAGGTCTAGGCCAGGCCTAGAACAGATGTTTCTGTCTTGGCATCAAGCTGGGGAGAGCCACCAGGCCAAAACCCTGGAGTCATTCTTTGTTTCTGTTTGTTTGTTTTGAGACAGAGTCTCAGTCTGTCACCCAGGCTGGAGTGCAGTGGTGTGATCACAGCTCACTGCAGTCGCCACTTCCCAGGCTCAGGTGACTCTCCCACCTCAGCCTCCCAAGTAACTGGGACTATAGATGCACGCCACCACGCCCAGCTAATTTTTGTGGGTTTGTTTGTTTTGTTTTTGAGACAGAGTTTCACTCTTGTTGCCCAGGCTGGAAGGCAGTGGTGCGATCTTGGCTCACTGCAACCTCCACCTCCCGGGTTCAAGGAATTCTCCTGCCTCAGCCTCCCAAGTAGCTGGGATTACAGGCATGCGCCACCATGCCCGGCTAATTTTGTATTTTTAGTAGAGATGGGGTTTCTCGGTGTTGGTCAGGCTGGTTTTGAACTCCTAACCTCAGGTGATCCACCCACCTTGGCCTCACAAAGTGCTGGGATTACAGGTGTGAGCCACCACGCCCAGCCGTTTTTGTGTTTTTAGTAGAGATGGAGTTTCACCATGTTGCCCAGGCTGGTCGCAAAATCGTGGGCTCAAGCAATCCATCAACCTCTGCCTCCCAAAGTCCTGAGATTACGGGCGTGAGCAACTGCACCTGGAGTCACTCTTGACTTCTCTCTCCCCTCAGGGATGCAGGGCAAGCAAGCCCCAAAATTGGGGCTTAGCCCAGGAGGGTTCTTGGCTTCACCAAGGAAGGAATTCAAGGTGAGCTGGTGGGGTTAGGCAGCAACTTTTACTGAAGAGGTAGGGTACAGCAGCAGCAGAGGGGCCACCCCATAGGCAGCGTACCTACAGTAGCAGCTCAGAGGCAGTGTTGCACTCATATTTACACTTACTTTTAACTGTATGCAAATTAAGGGACATATAACGCAGACATTTCTAGAAAAAGGGTGGTAACTTCCAGGTCATTTAATTGTTGCCATGGAAAGGGGTGGTAACTTTCAGGTGTTGCCGTTGCCATGGCAATGGCAAACTGACAGGGCACACTGGTGGGTGTGTCTTCTGGAGAGGTGTCTCTGCCCCATCCCTGTTTTAGCTAGTCTTCAATTTGGTCCAATGTCTGAGCCCTGCCTCTGGAGTCAAGTCCCACCTCCTACCTCAACAGCAAATCCAGTCCACCTGGAAATCCCATTGAGTCTACCTTAAACATATATACAGAATTCAGAAATAGCAAGATCTGAATCAAAACTATCAAGTGGAGGGTGTGGAGCTTAGCGGGGCTTTTGGGGGTAAACAAGATTGTCCATGTGCTGAAATGCATAGTTAAGGCTGAGATGAAAATTCATTGGTTTTTCTCCTTTTGTATCTATTTGAAAATTTCCAAAACAAAAGATATACCTCCTCCTAATCCCCTTGAGTAGGACCATTTCTCACTCCCTCCAATGCCTATCACCCTGGTTCAAGTCACCATCATCTCAGACCTAGCTTATTATTACTATTATTTGTCATTGCTGTTGCTTTTGAGATGGTCTCACTCTGTTGCCCAGGCCGGAGTGCAGTGGTACTATCTTGGCTCACTGCAACCTCTGCCTGCCAGGTTCAAGCGATTCGCTTGCCTCAGCCTCCCGAGTAGCTGGGATTACAGGCGCATGCTACCATGCCTGGCTAATTTTTGTATTTGTGGTAAAGATGGGGTTTCACCATGTTGGCCAGGCTGGTCTTGAACTCCTGACCTCAAGCAGTCTGCCCGCCTCAGCCTCCCAAAGTGCTGGGATTACAGGCATGAGCCACCGCGCCTGGCTACCCGTAGATTATTGCGGGGCCTTTCCACTGGTCTCCTGGATTCTACCCTAACCATCCTGTGATGGTTAATTTTGACTGGGCCATGGGGTGCCCAGGTGTTTGGTTCAACATTATTCTGGGTCTTTTTGTCAGGCTGTTTTTAGACAAGATTGACATTTAAATAAGGAGACTGAGGAAAGCAGGTTGCCCTCTCTAATGTGGGCGGGCCTCATCCTGTCAGTTGCAGGCGTGAGTTGAACAGAAAGGCTGACTCAGAGGGAGTTCTTCCTGCCAGATTCCCTTCCGACAGGCACAAAGGTCTTTTCTGCCTTTGGAGTTGAACTGAAACATTATTCTTCACGGGGCTTGAGCCTGACAGCCTTCAGAGGAGAACTATCCCATTGGCTCTCCTGGTTCTCAGATCTTCTGAATCAGGCTAGAACAAAACCATCAAGTCTCCTCAGTCTCTAGAACTCACCCTGCAGATCTAGGGACTTGCCAGACTCCATAATCACACGAGCCAAGTCCTTATACTACATCTCTTTATATAGCAGGTTGGTGCAGAAGTGATTGCAGTTTTTGCCATTAAAAGTACAAGCAGCCAGGTGCGGTGGCTCACGCCTGTAATCCCAGCACTTTGGGAGGTCGAGGCGGGTGGATCGCCTGAGGTCAGAGACCAGTTTGAGACCAGGCTGACCAACATGGAGTAACTCCGTCTCTACTAAAAATACAAAAAAATTGGCCGGGCGCGGTGGCTCAAGCCTGTAATCCCAGCACTTTGGGAGGCCGAGGCGGGCGGATCACGAGGTCAGGAGATCGAGACCATCCTGGCTAACATGGTGAAACCCCGTCTCTACTAAAAATACAAAAAAAAAACTAGCCGGGCGTGGTGGCGGGCGCCTGTAGTCCCAGCTACTCGGAGGCTGAGGCAGGAGAATGGCCTGAACCTGGGAGGCGGAGCTTGCAGTGAGCCGAGATCGCGCCACTGCACTCCAGCCTGGGTGACACAGCGCGAGACTCCGTCTCAAAAAAAAAAAAACAAAAAAAACAAAAAAATTAGCCGGGCATTGGTGGCGGGCACCTGTATTCCCAGATACTCAGGTGGCTGAGGCAGGAGAATTGCTTGAACGTGGGAGGCGGAGGTTGCAGTGAGCGAGATCGTGCTGTTGCACTCCAGCCTGGGTGACTAGACCAAGACTCCATCTCAAAACAAACAAATAAACACACACACACACACACAAAAGTACAAGCAAAGAGATCCTACTGGTTCTGTTTCTCTGGACAATGCTTCCTAAAATCTATTGTTTTGAAAAACCCTTTATTTTGAAAAATGTTGAACATACAACAAAGTTTAAAGAATAGACAATGAACACCTTGTGCTTTTTGTCTAGATTTGCCAGTTGATAACATTTTGCCACATTTGACTTTGCTCTCTCTCCCTCTGTGTGTGTACACACACATATTTATTCCCAAACCATTTCAAAGTAAGCTACAGGCTGGGCGAGGTAGCTCATGGCTGTAATCCCAGCAGTCTGGGAGGCCAAGGCAGGAGAATCTCTTGAGCCCAGGAGTTTGAGACCAGCCTGGGCAATGTAGGGAGAGTTCATCTCTAAAAATAATTTTAAAAAATTAGCCAGGTGTGGTGGCACACACCTGTAGTCCCAGCTACTCAGGAGGTACAGGCAGGAGGAACACCTGAGCCCAGGAGGTCAAGGCGGCAGTGAGCTATGATCGTGCCACCACACTCTGACATGGATGACAAAGAATGTCATTTCTGTCCGGGCACAGTGGCTCACGCCTGTAATCTCAGCACTTTGGGAGGCCGAGGTGAACAGATTACTTGAAGTCAGGAATTCAAGACCAGCCTGGCCAACATGATGAAACCTCGTCTCTACTAAAAATACAAAAATCAGTGGCGTGCACCTGTAGTCTCAGTTACCTGGGAGGCTGAGGCAAGATAATTGCTTGAACCTGGGAGGCAGAGGATGCAGTGAGCTGAGATCGGGCCACTGCACTCCAGCCTGGGCAACACGGCAAGACTCTGTTTAAAAAAAAAAAAAATCGGCCGGGCGCGGTGGCTCACGCCTGTAATCCCAGCACTTTGGGAGGCCGAGGCGGGCGGATCACGAGGTCAGGAGATCGAGACCATCCTGGCTAACATGGTGAAACCCCGTCTCTACTAAAAATGCAAAAAATTAGCCGGGCGAAGCGGCGGGCGCCTGTAGTCCCAGCTACTCGGGAGGCTGAGGCAGGAGAATGGCGTGAACCCGGGAGGCGGAGCTTGCAGTGAGCCGAGATCGCGCCACTGCACTCCAGCCTGGGCGACTAAGCGAGACTCAGTCTCAAAAAAAAAAAAAAAAAAAAAAAAAAAAAAAAAAAAAAAATCAAAATAACTTCCAGACTTCATGACACTTCACCTCTAAATATTTCAGCCCGTGTCTCCTAAAAACAAAGATATTCTCATACATAGCTACGATACATTGGTAGTATAACACACAGTCGGCCAGGGGCGGTGGCTCACGCCTGTAGTCCCAGCATTTTGGGAGGCCAAGGCAGGCAGATCACTTGAGGTTGGTATTTGAGACCAGTCTGGCCAATATAGAGTGTGGGGAAAAGGAAGAGATATCAGCCTGTTACTGTGTCTATATAGAAAGAAGCAGACATAAGAGATTCCATTTTGTTCTGTATTTGAGATGCTGTTAATCTGTGACCCTACCCCCAACCTTGTCCTTGCAAGAGACAGGTGTTGCGGTGACTCAAGGTTTAATGGATTTTGGGATGTGCAGGATGTGTCTTTGTTAAACAAATTCCTGAAGGTAGCTTGCTGGTTAAAAGTTATCACCATTCTCTTAATTTCAACTACCCAGAGACACGTACAGGGCCAAAGGTCGCAGGGACCTCTGCCTAGGAAAGCTAGGTATTGTCCAAGGTTTATCCCCATGTGATAGGATGAAACAATGTTGCTAAAAGGTTTATCTCAAGGCACAGGATTTTCCTTTGAACTTATTCATATCACAGAGGTTTTTGTTCTTATGTCTTACTGCTAATTTCCTCCCTAAAAATGATCCTATTGTCCTGCCACTCCCCTGTCTTTAAGATGGTAAAGATAATTATCAATAAATACTAAGGGAACTCAGAGACCGGTGCCGGCGTGGGTCCTCTGTAAGCTGAGCGCCGGTCCCCTGGGCCCCGCTTTTCTTTCTCTATACTTTGTCTCTGTGTCTTATTTCTTTTCTCAAGTCTCTCGTTCCACCTTACGAGAAACACCCACAGGTGTGGAGGGGCAGGCCACCCCTTCATAGAGAAACCCTGTCTCTACTAAAAATACAAAAATTAGCCGGGCATGGTGGCACATGCCTGTAATCCCAGCTGAGGCAGGAGAATCACTTGAGCCCTGGAGGTAGAGGTAGCAGCGAGCCGAGATCGCACCACTGCACTCCAGCCTGGGTGACAGAGGGAGACTCTCTCTCAAAAAATAAATAAATAAATAAATAAATATATATGTGTGTGTGTGTGTGTATGTATACATATATATATAGTCACACCCAGGGAATTTAATATTGATGCAATAATATCCAATATATAGTCCATATGAAAATGTCTTAAATTATTCCCTAAACATCCCTTATAGCCTTTAAAAAAAAAAAAAAATCCAGGCCAGGCGCAGTGGCTCACGCCTGTAATCCCAGCACTTTGGGAGGCTGAGGTGGGTGGATCACGAGGTCAGGAGATCAAGACCATCCTGGCTAACACATTGAAACCCCGTCTCTACTAAAAATACAAAAAATTAGCCGGGCGTGGTGGCAGGCGCCTATAGTCCCAGCTACTCGGGAGGCTGAGGCAGGAGAATGGCGTGAACCTGGGAGGCGGAGCTTGCAGTGAGCCCAGATCATGCCACTGCACTCCAGCCTGGGCGACAGAGCGAGACTCTGACTCAAAAAAAAAAAAAAATTCCAGTATCATTGGCCAGGTGTGGTGGCTCACGCCTGTAATCCCAGCACTTTAGGAGGCCAAGGCGGGTGGATCACCTGAGGTCAGTAGTTCGAGACCAGCCTGGCCAACATGGTGACACCTCATCTCTACTAAAAATACACAAAGTTAGCTAGGCATGGTGGTGGGCGCCTGTAATCCCAGCTACTGGGGAGGCTGAGGCAGGAGAATTGCTTGAACCTGGTAGGTGGAGGTTGCAGTGAGCTAAGATCACGCCACTGTACTCCAGCCTGGCTGACAGAGCGAGACTCCATCTCAAAAATAAAATAAAATAAAATATTTTAAAAATTTTAAAAATACAGTATCAAGGGTCACATGATCCATTTAGTTGCCACATCTCTTTAATCTCCTTTATTCTAGAACAGTCTCCCAATCATTTTGGTCTTTCATGGCCTTGGCATTTTTGAAACACTCAGGCCAGCTGTCTTGTATCACATCTGTTCTCCACATAGCAACCAGAGGAATTCTTGTAAAGCCAAGTCAGATCATGTCACTCCTCTGCTCAAAATCCTCAGCAGGTGCCTGACTCGCCAGAGCAGGAGCCAGAGTCCTTCTCAACGCCTTCGTGTGTTCACACCACGCTCTCCTTCCGCCTCCACTTCTCCTCCTTCCCTCCTGCTCACTTACAGGTCTCCCTGCTGCTCCTGAGCACATCAGGCAATCTCCTGTCTTGGATTCTGTTCTCTAAGAGAACGCTCTTTCCAGGAAATCTGCTCAGTTCAGTCTCTCACCTCCTTCAAGGTTTCACTCACATGCCACCTTCTCAATGAGGCCCAGCCTTTTTTTTTTTTTTTTTTGACAGGGTCTCACTCTGTGGCCCAGGCTGGAGTGCAGTGGTGCCATTTCAGCTCATTGCAGTCTCTGCCTCCTGGGCTCAAGTGATCCTCCCACCTCAGCCTCCCGAGTAGTTGGGATTACAGATGTGTATACCATCACACCCAGCTAAGTTTTGTATTTTTAGTAGAGACGGGGTTTCACTGTGTTGCCCAGGCTGGTCTCAAACTCCTGACCTCAAGTGATTTGCCTGCCTCCACCTCCCAAAGTACTGGAGTTACAGGCATGAGCCACCACATCCAGCCTATCAGTGCCTTTATAGGAAGAGGAAGACAGAGGGAGGGAGGGAAAGAGACAGGGTGGGGAGACAGATCACCTGAGGTCAGGTGTTCGAGACCAGCCTGGCCAGCATGGCCAAATCCTGTCTCTACTAAAAATACAAAAATTAGCTGGGTGTGGTGACACGTGCCTGTAATCCCAGCATTTTGGGAGGCTGAGGCAGACGGATCACTTGAGTCCAGGACTTCATGACCAGCCTGACCAACATGGTGAAACCCTGTCTCTACTAAAAATACAAAAATTAGCCAGGACCGGTGGCACATACCTGTAATCCTGGCTACTCAGGAGGCTGAGGCAGTGAGCCAAGATCACGCCACTACACTCCAGCCTGGGAAACAGAGTGAGACTCTGTCTCAAAAATAAATAAATACATAAAATAAAAAGAGAGAGAGAGAGAGAGAAAGCTGGATCTTGCTGTCACCACAGGAGCACAGGGGGAAAGTCATGTAAGAACACAGAGAGAAGGGCAAGTCAGGAAGAGAGGCTTCTTGAATTTTCTGGCACCTCGATCTTGGATTTCCAGTCTCCAGAACTATAAGTTTTAGTTGTTTAAGCTACTCTTCCTAAGGTGCCTCGTTATGGCAGCCTGAGCTGAGACAATCATTGTTACTCATTATCAGTGGCCACTGGGAGCCCATCCAAGCTGGCTCCTGTGTCCTTTGACTTTTCCTCCTCATTCTTTCAACTCCCCTGGCTTTCTGGCACAAAATAGCTGTGGCTCATCTTATACTCTCCATGACCCAGCCCTGGAATCAGGCCCTTAACCAAAGAGCCTTGGTTCCTTGTAGTGAAATGCGGTGTTTAGAAGCCAAGCCCTGGGTGCTGGGTGAGCTCATTGCTGTTGGCATATCACTGCGCCCAGGCTAGTGGACACACATACATTTATAACTATATTTATTTCTAGGTCTACCTGTATATTTTGAAGTCCATGAGTTCACACTGATTCCTACAATTCCAATTCAACACCACAGGGCCCACTCTGGTTCTCTCCCTTTCCATATTTGTAATTCTCTCCTTCAACAGTGAGAAAGCAGCCGGGCACAGTGGCTCACATCTGTAATCCCAGCACGTTGGGAGGCTGAGGCAGGCGGATCATGAGGTCAGGAGATCAAGGCCATCCTGGCTAACACAGTGAAACCCTGTCTCTACTAAAAATGCAAAAAATTAGCTGGCATGGTGGTGGGCACCTGTAGTCCCAGCTACTCAGGAGGCTGAGGCAGGAGAATTGCTTCAACCCAGGAGGCAGAGGTTGCAGTGAGCCAAGATGGAGGCATTGCACTCCAGCCTGGGTGACAAAGCGAGACACCATAAAAAAAAAAAAAAGTGAGAAAGCTGCCTTCCACTGTCCTTAATCTACTTACTTTTTTTTTTTTTTTTGAGATGGAGTCTCACTCTTGTTGCCCAGGCTGGAGTGCAGTGGTGTGATCTCAGCTCATTGCAACCTCCACCTCCTGGGCTCAAGGGATTCTCCTGCCTCGGCCTCCCAAGTAGCTAGGATTACAAGTGTACACCACCACGTCCAGCTAATTTTTTTCTTTTTTGAGACAGAGTCTTGCTCTGTCACCCAGGCTGGAGTACAGTGGCGCGATCTTGGCTCACTGAAAGCTCCACTTCCCAGGTTCACACCATTCTCCTGCCTCAGCCTCCCCAGTAGCTGGGACTACAGGTGCCCGCCACCTCGCCCGGCTAATTTATTTGTATTTTCAGTAGAGATGGGGTTTCACCATGTTGGCCAGGCTGCTCTCAAACTCCTGACCTCAAGTGATCCACCTGCCTCGGCCTCCCAGGGTGCTGGGATTATAGACTGTGAGCCACTGCACACAACCGACTTACTTGTTTGATCTACCACCTCTGTGTACCCAGTGTTCCACTGCCACTCCCTTCCACACACAGAACCCTCTTCACTCCATCCTGGACCTAATGCCCCCTGCCAGGATGCCCCAAATCATGTGCATGGCCTATTCGCTCTACTCAAGCTCTGATGCCTCACACAAACCTTCACCAATTTGGATGCCTCTTTGCCCTGGTGAGGTCCCAGTGGCCCACATCAGGCTGTCCCGCCTTGGGCTCGGTCTCTGACACTTCAAAACAACCCAACCCCATGTGTGGATTCCGTCCTCTCTCCACACAGGTTCTGACCTCTCACCCCAGGCCTTCCCCTGTGTGGACACTCTTCAGCCTGCTTAGACTCCCAACACCTCACACCAGGTCACCCCTCCACACAGATACTTGTCTTGCTCTGTCCCACTTAATGGTTTTAAGACTGGTTTAGGGAAGGGGATGAACATGAGGAAGAGGGACCAGGCTCTATTCTTTTCTTTTTTGAGATGGAGTCTCGCTGTGTCGCCCAGGCTGGAGTGCAATGGCACAATCTCGGCTCACCGCAACCGCCGCCTCCCCGGATCAAGTGATTCTCCTGCTTCAGCCTCCCTAGCAGCTGGAATTACAGGTGCCTACCACCACGCCCAGCTAATGTTTCTATTTTTAGTAGAGGCAGGGTTTCACCATGTTGGTCAGGCTGGTCTCGAACTCCTGACCTCAGGTGATCCAACCGCCCCCCTCGGCCTCCCAAAGTGCTGGGATTACAGGCGTGAGCCACTGCCCCTAACCTCTACTCTTATTTTTTTTGAGACAGAGTATTGCTCCGTCCCCCAGGCTGAAGTGCAGTAGTATGATCTCGACTCACTGCAACCTCCGCCTCCCAGGTTCAAAAGAATCTCCTGCTTCATCCTCCCAAGTAGCTGGGACTACAGGTGTGTGCCACCATGCTGACTAATTTTTGTATTTTTTTTTTTTTTTTTTTCTAGAGACAGGGTTTTGCAGTGTTGTCCAGGTTGGTCTTGAACTCCTGGGCTCAAGTGACCCACCCACCTCGGCCTCTCAAAGTGCTGGGATTACAATCAGGAGCCACTGCACACAACCAGGCTCTACTCTTTATTGTTCCAAAGAACTTATCACTTTATATGAGTCTGCTAGGACTGTCATATCAGGCAGGTGGGGCCTTTGGGAGGCAATTAGGTCATGAGGGTGGAGCCCTTATAAATGGGATTAGTGCCCTTATTAAGGGACTGCACCTAACATGGTGGTTTTCGCCTGTAATCCCAGCACTTTGGGGGCCGAGACAGGTGGATCTTTGAGGTCAGGAGTTAGAGACCAGCCTGGTCAACTTGGCGAAACCCCATCTCTACTAAAAACACAAAAATTAGCCAGGCGTGTTGATGCGTACCTGTAATCTCAGCTATTCGGGAGGCTGAGGCAGAAGAACTGCCTGAACCCAGGAGGCGGAGGTTGCAGTGAGCTGAGATCTCGCCACCGCACTACAGCCTGCGTGACAGAGTGAGACCCTGTCCCAAAAAAAAAAAAAAAAGCAATGCAATGCAGACAACTTGCTTGTCCCTTCCACCACGCAGGAACACAGCAAGAAGATTCCATTTGTGAACAAGAACGTGCACCCTCACCAGACACCCAATCTACAGGTGACTTGATCTTGGACTTCCCAGCCTCCAGAACTGTGAGACATCAGTTCCTGTTGTTTACAAGCCACCCAGTCTGTTTCGTTACAACAGTCCAAATGGACTAAGGCTTCAAACACGGGAATGTGGGGGGACATGATTCGTCTATAGCAGCTTCCCACCAGGCTTTCCAAACTGCGTGTTTCCTGTTTATCATATACCCCCCCACCCTCTGCATGTCAGCTTCTCACTGCAGGGATCGCGTCTCTGTGGCATCCCAGGTTCCTGGAGGGACAGCTGGAGGCCCTTGTACCCATGTGCAGAGGAAACGCTTGCGTCTGAGGAAGCTCCCGTGGGGAGCCTCACTCCCACTCTCCCCACTCCTCAGACCTTGGGCATGGAAAGTCGGAATCCCTGGGACCAGGTACAAACAGTTTATTTTTCTATGAAGAGCAAAGTACAAAGAGGCAGGGAGGGGAGCTGGGCACAGGGGAGCAGCCGTGGGCAGGTCCTAAGGCCCTGGCTGTGGTGAGGACATGCTGGCAGCTGCCCCAGGAGTAAATGGGTCTCCAGTGCACAGTGGAGAAGGAGCAGGAGCAGCGAGGAGGAAGCCCACACCTGCTGCCGGGAGTCACACAAAGCCAGGCTTCATGGATGAGCGGCGGCAGTTGGGACAGCTCCGGGTCCCGTTGTTTTGCAGGCACCTGGGGAGGCAAAGGGCCCTGTCCACTCCCGAGGCCTGTCCTTCCCTCCGGGCCCTGGGCCCTCTCTTCCTTGCCTGCCCTCTGCAGGGGCTGGGACACATCCTGGTGGCTGTTCAGCAGCAGTGGAAGGGAAGGGAATGGGGCAGGCTCCCACTGCACTCTGCTTGCCCCTCTCCTCCTCTGCCCCAGGGACCTCCAGGGCAGAGCATGGGCTGGGAGTTCAGAGGATGGGATGGAGCCATACCCAGGGCAGGTCTGGCCTGGATGTCTGACCTAATGACCTTTGAGGGGCCTCTCTGACTTCTCTTTGGGGATTATGATAAGAATGGCCACAGATCTCAGCTCACTGCAGCCTCTGCCTCCCGGGTTCAAGTGATTCTCCTGCCTCAGCTTCCTGAGTAGCTGGGATTACAGGCTCCCACCACCATGCCTGGGTAATTTTTGTATTTTTAGTAGAGACGGGGTTTCACCATGTTGGCCAGGATGATCTTGAACTCCTGGGCTCAAGTGATCTGCCCACCTTGGCCTCCCAAAGTGTTGGCAAGACAGAGGTGAGCCAAAACGCCTGGCCAAGGTAAAGTGTTTGCTATTGGCCAGGCGCGGTGGCTCAAGCCTGTAATTCCAGCACTTTGGGAGGCCAAGACGGGCAGATCACGAGGTCAGGAGATCGAGACCATCCTGGCTAACACGGTGAAACCCCGTCTCTACTAAAAATATACAAAAAACTAGCTGGGCGTGGTGGCGGGTGCCTGTAGTCCCAGCTACTCGGGAGGCTGAGGCAGGAGAATGGCGTAAACCCAGGAGGCGGAGCTTGCAGTGAGCTGAGATCTGGCCACTGCACTCCAGCCTGAGCGACAGAGCGAGACTCCGTCTCAAAATAAAAAAAAGTGTTTGCGGCCGGGTGCGGTGGCTCAAGCCTGTAATCCCAGCACTTTGGGAGGCCGAGATGGGTGGATCACGAGGTCAGGAGATCGAGACCATCCTGGCTAACATGGTGAAACCCCGTCTCTACTAAGAAATACAAAAAAAAAAAAAAAACTAGCCGGGCGAGGTGGCGGGCGCCTGTAGTCCCAGCTATTCGGGAGGCTGAGGCCGGATAATGGCGTGAACCCGGGAGGCGGAGCTTGCAGTGAGCTGAGATCCGGCCACTGCACTCCAGCCTGGGCTACAGAGCAAGACTCCGTCTCAAAAAAAAAAAAAAAAAAGTGTTTGCTATTAGTATTATTGCTGTGATTAGGCCAGCTGGGCCCTAGAGTGCCCCGCAGAGACCCTGCCCACCCCTGTCCACCCCCCGCAGGAGTCCCCACCTGAGGTGGAAGATGTGGGAGCAGGGCAGGGCCTGCAGCCGGCTGTTCTTCTCGCCTATGGACTCGCCACACAGGCCGCAGTAGAGCTCCGTCTCCTCCACACACTCGTGGAACCTCACGACATGCGCCCGCAGTTCCCGCTGCAGCCCTTTGCTGCGGTAAATGCTCTCGCTCAGACAGTGCAGCTTGAGCTGGCTCAGCTGGGGCCCGCGGGAGTGGAGAGTGGCAGTGGGGGATGAGAGCAAAGTCAGTGCAGGCAGGCTCCAGTCTCAGCCACTTCCCTGTCTTCCTGATGGACCTCGGGAAAACGTCCTGCCCTCTCTGGGACCTTGCTTCCTTTCATGCAGAATGAGGGGGTGGGGGAGATCAGAGGTCTTCACCCCCCAGAACTGCCTGGAGACCCCATGTTTTTGAAAGACTTTATGACCAAACCTGGCACACAGACTCTGTAATACTTTGCGGCAGGGCGCCGTGGCTCATGCCTGCAATCCCAGTGCTTTGGGAGGCCGAGGCAGGTGGATCACCTGAGGCCAGGAGTTCAACACCAGCCTAGCCAACACAGTGAATTCCCATCTCTACTTAAAAATACAAAAATTAGCTGGGTGTGGTGGCGGGTGCCTATAATCCCAGCTACTCAGGAGGCTGAGGCAGGAGAATCACTTGAACCTGGGAGGCAGATGTTGCAGTAAGCTGGGATCATGCTATTGCACTCCAGCCTGAGACAAGAGTGAAACTCCATCTCAAAAACAATTTTTTTTTTTTTGAGAGTGGGTCTCACTATGTGGCCCAGGCTGCTCTCAAACTTCTGGGCTCAAGTGATCCTCCCACCTCGGCCTCCCAAAATGCTAGGATTATAGATGTTAGCCACCGTGTCCAGTCCACTGTTAGGAGTTTTAATCAACAGCAGGAAGCTTCTGAGGAATTCTGCTATGCTCCAAGCTATGAAACTCCTGCCCTGCCCTCAGGAGTGCTCTCTGTGTGGCAGAGAGAGAGCCAGGGTATGGGGTTGGCTGCAGGCAGCTCCCAGGATCAGGAAGTGCTCATGATGGGAACGGGCTCAGGAAGGCCTTTCCCCAGACCCAAGTCCCCCACTTGGGCCCCTGACCCCAGACCCAGGACACAGAATCAAGTCTGACCTTGTTCCCCACCTCCTCGGCCAGATCCTGGGCTCTCTCGATGACGTCCAGAGCCTGGAAGGTGAGCACAGGCCAGGGCTGCGGGCAGAGCTGTCTGATAGGCCTTGCTCACAGGGAAGCACGGGGTAGGGGGCAGGCCTGGGGAGGGTGACATGGCAGCTGCCCTGTGTGTGAAGGCAGCAGGAAGGGCCTAGGGCATAGTCATAGGGGCTGTGTGGGCAAGTGACCTCCTGCTTCAGTTTACCCAGCAGCCTGGGTTCCAACCCCAGCTCCAGGCCTTTACTAGCTGTGGGTCCCAGGGCAAGCGATGGGCCTTCTCTGAGCCCAGAAAATGACCAGGAATGTCCTGGCCTCGTAGGATCAGAGTGAGGCTGACGTCAGATGAAGTGGCTGAAAGAGCCAGCTGACCTGCTGGCCCCAAGTGGGGAGTGCTGGGAGGGCTGAAGGGTGTGGGAAAGGCCCGACCTCACCTTGTCCAGTGCCTTTCTGGCTACCCAGCACTTGGCCACACCCAGCAGCGCCTGCACTTGCCCCAGGCGGTTTCCGATCTCGGTCATGATGCTCATGGCAGAGTCATACCTGGGGAAGGCTGTCTGCAGAGCCAGGTGGGGGATGGAATCAGACGGCATCAGGCCTGTGCCCCAGTCCCCCGCCCCCAGCCCCTGCATCCCGGTGACCTCACCTCCAGGTCCCCACGGCTCCGGTGGATGTCAGCGAAGCAAAGTAGGCAGAGCGCCTGCAGTGGCCGGTCCCCATGCTGCAGTGCGATCTTCATAGACTCCTGCGAGGGAGGCCAGTGGCTCAGGCCTGCTCCTCTGCCATCGCCATTGGAGTGCCCTCCCCTCAACGGGCCCCTCTGAAGGGACAGCCCAGGGAAGCAACATCCTCAGAGCCTAGCGAATCTATCATGGTGCTGAGGCCTCACGCGCCGAACCACTGAAGTCACAGCACCCAGCTAGGTGGGTGGAAAGTGAGGCTCATAGAGAAGTAACTTGATTGGGGTCACCCCGTAAGTGACAAAGCTGGGATGTGAACCCAGGTCAGTGGGACTCCAGAAACTGGCCCTGTACCATCTCTACCCTTCAAAGTACCCCATATAGGGTGTTGGGGACAGAAGGACGCCCCCTCCCCTGCAGATGGATTGGAAGAGAGTGGGGTTTGGGATGAGGCTAGGGGACAAATGTTTCCTTCAGGGGCTCAGCTATAGAGAGGGTGGGCCAGGGGCAAGCCCTGGGGGGCCTCCGGGGGCTGATTTGGAAGAAGGAGGCCCTGCTGTCCCAGGCCCCAGTCCCTGGCCCACACCACCTCATCACCCACCTGCCCCCTTCCCCGCCGCCCCACCTCGCAACACTCCATGGCACTGCCCAGGTGGCCCAGCAGGCGATAGGCCACAGCCATGTGGTACTGGCTCATGGCCCGATACTTCAGGCTCCAGCCTTTGCCATAGTCGTTGACGAGCTCTGCGGCTTTGCAGGGGAAGAACAGGGCTTTCTCGTAGTCCTGCAGGGGACGTGGGATGGAAGGAGGCAAACTGAGTGGCAGAGGCTGCCCCAAGTCGAGGGCTCCTGGGCCAGGCTTTTTTTCTTTTTTTTTTTTTGAGACGGAGTCTCGCTGTGCTCCCAGGCTGGAGTGCAGTGGTGTGATCTCGGCTCACTGCAAGCTCCGCCTCCCGGGTTCACGCCATTCTCTCGCCTCAGCCTCCCAAGTAGCTGAGACTACAGGCGCCCGCCACCACGCCCGGCTAGTTTTTTTTATTTTTTAGTAGAGACGGGGTTTCACCATGTTAGCCAGGATAGTCTTGATCTCCTGACCTTGTGATCCACCCGCCTTGGCCTCCCAAAGTGCTGGGATTACAGGCTTGAGCCACCGCGCCCGGCCTGGGCCAGGCTTCTTTAACAGCAGGTAGGGGCGGGGGGCCCAAGTGTCTACTCATTCATTGTGGCATCCAGGACAAGAGTGGCCCAGGTAGAGGGAACAGCCAGTGCAAAGGTGTGGGCTCCGTGGACTCAGGGATTCTCATCTGGTCTGTGATGCATCCCAAGAGCCTAGCACAGTTCTTGGTACTTGGTGGATACACAATAAATATTTGCTGAGTGAATGAATAAAAAGACAAGAAAATACAGTTGGCTTCTCTTTTCTCCCAATGCCAAACGGACTCCTCAGCTTCAGAGATGCACAGGGACGGGAGATACCAGGTCCCTCCACTAGAGCTTGCCTGCTGGCACCCAGAAGCAGGTGTTCACTGAAGCTCAGTGGCAGACTGGCAGCACAACAGGCTCAAAGAACATCAGACAGATTCAGCGAGGTGACGCAACCATTGGCTTGTACTTTCTCCTCAAGCATCGAAATGCCTTTTCTACCTGCCCACGGTCAGCTGATGACCTGGCCTCATTGCTCCAAGAGGAAAAGGAAGAAAATCAGGGAGAAGCTCCTTCCCCTCCTGTCTCCACCAGATCTCCCACCTCCGCACCTCTGCTCCCACGCTCCCTGCTTCCTTTCCTGTCACTGTGGAGGACGGCTCCTGTTCCCATCAAATGCCAGCCCCCGATGAGCAGTCTCTGCATCGTCAGGTTCTCTCTTTCTACAGAGTCTTTCCCATCCACGTGCAAACATGTCTGGCATTTCTCATCTCGCTTAAAAAATAAAAACTGGGCCAGGCACAGTGGCTCAGGCCTGGAATCCCAGCACTTTGGGAGGTCAAGATACGAGGATCTCTTGTGCACAGGAGTTTGAGAATGGCCTGGGCAACTTAACAAGACCCCGTCTCTACAAAAATAAAATCAGCTGTGCATGGTGGTGCATCCCTGTAGTCCCGGCTACTCAAGAGGCTGAGGTGGAAGGATCACTTGAGCACAGGAGGTCAAGGCTACAGTGAGCTGAGATTGCACCACTGTACTCCAGCCTGGGTGACAGAGGTAGACTCTGTCTCACAAAAGAAAAAAAAAAAAAAAAAGAAGGAAAGAAAAAAGAAAACGAACCCACCTTCTCTTGACCTCATTTCCCTTCAGCTAAAGCTCCATTTCACTGTTCTTTTTCAAGGTAAATCTATTTGATCTTTCACTTAATATTTAACAAGCAGCTCCAAGTTAACACGACCAAAAGAGAAGTGTCAATAACCCCAATAAAAACCTTTTCCTAATACGCCTTATTACGTACTTTTAAATTTGAAGCCATATAAATGTTTTACAGGTTAAAAAAATTAAATTGAATTTGAAAAATATCTAAAAATAGAAAATGGAGGTCAGGTGCAATGGCTTATGTCTGTAATCCCAGCACTCGGGGAAGCTGAATTGGGAGAACAGCTTGAGGCCAGGAGTTCAAGATCAGCCTGGGCAACATCGCAAGACCATTATCTCTACAAAAAATTTAAAAATTAGCCAGATGTGGAAGAATGTGCCTGTAGTCCCAGCTACTCAGGAGGTTCAGGAGGGAAGATCGCTTGAACACAGGATTTTAGGTTACAGTGAACCGTGATTGAGCCACTGCACTCCAGCCTGGGTGACAGAGGAAGACCCTGTCTCAAAAAAAAAAAAAAAAACAAAAAAAAAAACAACTAAGGCTGGGCGCGGTGGCTCACGCCTGTGATTCTAGTACTTTGGGAGGCCGAGGTGGGCGGATCACAAGGTCAGGAGATTGAGACCATCCTGGTTGACATGGTGAAACCCTGTTTCTACTAAAATACAAAAAAATTAGCCAGGTGTGGTGGCACGTGCCTGTAGTCCCAGCTACTTGGGAGGCCGAGGCAGGAGAATCACTTGAACCTGGGAGACAGAGGTTGCAGTAAGCCGAGATCACACCACTGTACTCCAGCCTGCAACAGAGTGAGACTCTGTCTCAAAAAAAAAAGTAAATAAATGTCCCTAACCGTGTGTCATATTACTACAACCACACACACAAAATAATTATTTTGGCCGGGCGCGGTGGCTCACGCCTGTAATCCCGGCACTTTGGGAGGATGAGGCGGGCAGATCACAAGGTCAGGATATAGGAACCATCCTGGCTAACAACGGTGAAACCTGTCTCTACTAAAAATACACACACACACACACACACACACACACACACACACACACACACAAAATTAGCCGGGCATGGTGGCGGGCGCCTGTAGTCCCAGCTACTCAGGAGGCTGAGGCAGGAGAATGGCGTGAGACCACCCGGGAGGCGGAGCTTGCAGTGAGCCGAGATCGCGCCACTGCACTCCAGCCTGGGCGACACAGTAAGACTCTAAAAAAAAAATTATTTCAATGACTTTAGAACAAAAGTACTCAGTTTACCCACAGTGGGATATATATTTATTATAAAAACAAGGCTGGGCATGGTGGTTCATGCCTATAATCCCAGCACTTTGGGAGGCCAAAGTGGGCGGATTACCAGGTCAAGAGATTGAGACCATCCTGGCCAACATGGTGAAACCCCATCTCTACTAAAAATACAGAAAATTAGCTGAGTGTAGTGGCATGCGCCTGTAATCCCAGCTACTTGGGAGGCTGAGCCAGGAGAATCGCTTGAACCTGGGAGGTAGAACTCGCTTGCAGTGAGCCGAGATCGAGCCACTGCACTCCATCCTGGTGACAGAGCAAGAGTGTCTCAAAAAAAAAAAAAAAAGTCAAAAGAACAGCAAGTAAATCTTAAACTTCATTCAGTTGTCTTTATTTTCTAGAGTTATACTGGTATTGTCTTTTGGAATTATTTTATGTATTTTGTAGAGTAAAGCAAATATTTAATTATGTTGTTAGAAACTAAGATTTTTCGTCTAAGAGAAAAGACAAGTTGACAATAAGTTAAGGGGAGCTCCTGAAACATTAGATTTGAATTGGAAATACCAGTATAAACTTCAGTTGTTCTGGTAACTGAAAAGATTTAGAAGCATGGACATCCCACTAGCAATGAGCACCCCATAAGCCCACACTTGTGGGTTTTTTTTTCCCCTCACACAGGGTCTTGCTCTGTTGCCCAGACTGGAGTGAAGTGGAGCAATCATGGTTCACTGCAGCCTGAAACTCCTGGGCTCAAGTGATCCTCCTGCCTCAGCCTCCTGAGCAGCTGAAACTATAGGTGTGAGCCACCATGTCTGGTTCATTTTTTTTTTTTTTTTTTTTTTTTTTTTGAGACGGAGTCTTGCTCTGTCGCCCAGGCTGGAGTGCTGTGGCCGGATCTCAGCTCACTGCAAGCTCCGCCTCCCGGGTTCCCGCCATTCTCCTGCCTCAGCCTCCCAAGTAGCTGGGACCACAGGCGCCTGCCACCTCGCCCGGCTAGTTTTTTGTATTTTTAGTAGAGACGGGGTTTCACCGTGTTAGCCAGGATAGTCTCGATCTCCTGACCTCGTGATCCACCCGTCTCGGCCTCCCAAAGTGCTGGGATTACAGGCTTGAGCCACCGCGCCCGGCCTGTCTGGTTCATTTTTTAACTTTTGTGCAGTTGGGGTCTTGCTATGCTGCTCAAGCTGCTCTCAAATTCCTGGGCTCAAGCAATCCTCCTGCTTAGCCTCTCAAAGTGCTCAGATTATAGGCATGAGCCTTGCCAAATTAAAAAAAAAAAAACTGTTTGTAGAGGCTGGTCTGGAACTCCTGGTCTTAAGCGATCCTCACCCCTCAGCCTCTCAAAGTGCTGAGATTACAAGTGTGAGCCACCATGCCCAGCTTACTTTTCTTCAGAATTAAAAAGGTTTTTAAAAACCCCTGTCCCGCCCTAGTCCTATCTCATCTCACTGAATGGCTCCCCCTTACATCTGCTTCCGAAAAACAAAGTCCTGGCTGTCATCCTTGGTGACTCATTTCCGCCCATCCCGGCTTGGATCCATCAGCATTTATCCACTTACTAACTCCAAGATGTATTAAGCATCGACTGGGGCCAGGCATTAAATCCCCCATGGACCAAGCACGGCACAGATACCTGAGTGGAAAGGGAACAAAAATACCCAGGGTAGGCCGGGCGTGGTGGCTCACGCCTGTAATCCCAGCACTTTGAGAGGCCAAGATGGGCAGATCCCTGAGGTCAGGAGTTCAAGACCAACCTGGCCAACATGGTGAAATGCCATTTCTACTAAAAACACAAAAATTAGCCGGGCATGGTGGTATGCACTTGCAGTCCCAGCTACTTCGGAGGCTGCGGCAGGAGAATCGCTTGAACCCGGGAGGCGGAGGTTGCAGTGAGCGGAGATGGCGCCACCGCACTCCAGCCTGGGCAACGAGAGCAAAACTCCGCCCCTGCCCCACCCCCCGACAAAAAATACCCAGGGTCAGAACCTGAAGTCGCTGACCCTATCAGTTCCTTCACAGCTGACCCTCCTCCTCTCACCTCTCTACCTCCACACAGACCTGAGACACACCTGACAGCCATGGTGGCCTCTGTCCTTCCTGGAACATTCCAGGAAACATTCCAGGGTGCCTCCCCAGGGTCCAGCTTGCTTTGAGGGGTTCCCCCATTTTTGCCTAGAATGTTCTCTCACCAGATTTCTGCATGACGCCCCCTCTCTTCTTCAAGCCATCAAACATCACCTCCGCGAGGCCCTCCGACCACCGTGTTTGAAATTATGACACCCCCACACCCAGTGCTGCCAGCCCTTTGCCCACTTCGCTTTCTCCTAACCACTTGACTTCCTGACTGTGGTGATCGTCTTTCTTCCCCAACTAGAACGGAACCCTGGTGAGGACGGGGACTTGGCTGTTCTACTCACTGCTACACCCTGGGCCAACAGTCTTGGGATATGGTAGATGCTCAATAAAGATTTGGTGACTGACTCCATACAACCCCACTGTAAGGTGAGTCCTACTCTCCTTCATTTTACAGATCTCTCCCAAGGTTCAGAGAGGAGAGGTGACTTGCCCAAGACCACACAGCAAACATGGTAGGGCAGGCCGCTGGCCTGTCCTCACAGAGGAGCCTCCCATTATTCCTCCAGGAAGTCAGACAGATCAAGGTTTGAATCCTGGCTCTGCCCTTGCTGGCCTCCTGGCCAAGTTGTTACCTCCCTGGAAGAGCCTTTTCCCTCTCTGATTCTCACTTGCCTCAGCCCTCCCTAAAAGGAGGGCTAAATGAGGTAGTGCTACAGGGTGTGTGCCTCATGAGAGGGGAGCCCCCAAACCCTCCACTGCTGTCCCCCTGGGGCGCAGGCCCACCTTGACCTGGGCATAGAAGCTGCCCAGGCTGCAGCACACGCGGCACTCGAGCATGGCGTCATCGTTGTTGTGGGCGTAGCGCAGGGCCTTCTCGAAGCTCTCCAGGGCCTTCTGGAAGACGCTGAGGCCCAGGAAGGCATTGCCCATGCTCAGGCTGACCTGGCCTCCGAGCTGGGCACCTGCCCTGGTACCAGGCAGCCCAAGGCAGGTCTTGCAGTAGGAGATGGTCTTGTGAAACTCGCACAGCTTCTCGTTGCTGCGGGCCAGGTTCAGGTAGCTCTCCAGGAGGAAGTCGGCATCCTCCAGCTCGCGGGCCGTGTCGATCTGGACCACAGCGAACTGTACACCGCGACGGTGGGCAGGTGGTGCTCAGCCTGGACTCTGAGCCTTGGACCCCAGCCTGCACTGCAGACTCAGACCTGGAGGCCCCATACCCACTCCCCAGCCTCACACCCAAAGCAGCAGATCTCAAATATTCAGACCCAGAGCTTCTACCCGTCAGCCTCAGCTACCTTCCCTACACTCCAGCCTCACCTCCCAAGCTCAGGCTCGCAGCTTTCACCTTCTATCCCAAGCCTCAGATCTGGAATCTCCACCACCCACCCACCCCCAGCCTCAACCCTGGAGCCCACACCCCGCCAGGCTCAGATACAGAACAGCAGACAGGAAGGCTGAAACCTACACTGGGCTTGAGACCCACGAACACTCGACCCTGAGGCCAGAGAACCTCAGTCTCAGAGACTCGGGCACTGCAGTTCAAGGCCACAGGCCTGAATCTGACGCCAAGACTCAGCATCTAAGAGCCACAGCCTTAGATATAAATTCAGAGCCTCAGGCCCCGGCTGCCAGCCTGTGGGACACAGGGGAGCCCGAGGAAGCTGAGAAGGGACTGGGGAGCCTGGGAGACATCCAGCCCCAGCCTGACCCTCACACGCCCCCAGGCCAGGTACACCCACCTTCAGCATCTCCTTGTATCGGCCCATCTCTGAGTGGGCCGTGACCAGGCAGCCCAGCACGCGGAAGCGCCCCATGAGGTCCGAGCTCTTCTCCAGCACCTTCATCCACACCTGCAGTGCTTTCTCTGTCTGGTTGGACTGATACAGCTGGAGCCCCTTTTCGATCTGCTGCTTGGTCTGGTCCTGCCCCATGCTCCCCAAGCCCTGTGCCCCACGTGGGGTGACCCCTCGTGGCTCCGTGCCTCTAGGCACTCATAGCACAGGAATCACAGTGCCGGCTGCCCCCTGAAACCTGGGAACAAAAGCAGCAACGGGTGGGAGCGGGAGTGGGGCCTGGATGGAGAGCAGGCGCCACCCTGGGAATAAGGCTGGTTCAGTCCCTGTCCGCAGCTGTCCCTGCCAGTTGGGGCCACGTGGCCTCTGAGGAATGTCAGCAGCAAGGTCACGCGGGCCTCTGCGCACCCACTCGCGAGCTGGGACGTGGCTTCCCTGAACATACAGGCATCTTGCCACCTGGGCACCCCCTTGGGCGTCCCTGCGGCACCTCCAACACTGACTCTGACCGCCCTGGCAGCACGGGCCCTCCCAGCAGCCTCGCCAAGGGGCCAGCTCCAGCAAGTGGGCAGGCCTTGGGCCAGAGGTGCTCGGGGGAAGGAGAGCAAGGCTGGACCTGCAGGTCTGGGGAAGCCAGGTGAGCGCCCAGCCCTGCTTCTCCCCCATCAAGACACCCCCCACCGCAGCCTCCCTGGGCTCTGTTCCTGAAATTCACTGAGCACTGTGGGTCACTCATTCAGGCCCAGGCCGACACCATTCAGCGCCTCTCACCTTAGAGAGTCTGGGAAAGGCCTCCAGCTGGTGAGAGGCCTGAGCTCTAGCCTGGCTTCCTTTGAACTCCCAGTGGGACCCTAGTCAAGTGACCTGGCACCGTGGCCTGAAGGGAGGAATGGTACCTAGCTCACTGGACCGCTATAAGAACTCAATGATGAAAGAGTTGAGAAGGACTTAGGACAGTGCACGCTACAGGAAACCCCGTATGTGCTGCACGAGGCTATCTTGCTTGGTGGCAAATGCCCACCCGGGCCAGAGCCCAGCTCTTGAAGTTTCAGTGTCTCAATTCCAATCCCAACCCCGGGTTGAAAGGGTCCCCATAATGAGCTTTAACACCAGATATTGTGGAGAAGGGCAAGGTCTTATGTAGTACTGGGACCCCAGCCAGCAGGCCAGCTCATCCAGCCCCCTTTCTCCTCTCTCTGCATGCCAGCCTTCTTCCTGCCCCAGCGCAAAGTTCATCCTTTCCGGCTGGCCAGTTCAGCCGTTTTTAGTATAGTCACAAAGATGCACACTAATTACCACTAATTCCAGAACATTTTAATCACCCCAGAAAGGAGACGCACACCCAGCAGCAGTTACACCACTCCATTCCCCACCTTGATATGGCTGAATCATGCCCCCCCCCAACCAAATGCATATGTTTAAGTCCTAACACTATCTCAAAATGTGACTGTCTTTGAAGACAGGGTCTTTAAAGGGTAATTAAGGTAAAATGAAGTCACATGATACCTCATCCAGTAAGACTGGTATCCCCCCCGCCCCTTTTGAGACAGGATCTCACTCTGTCACCCAGGTTGGAGTGCAGTGGTGCAGTCACAGCTCACTGCAACCTCTACCTCCTAGGCTCAAGTGATCCTCCCACCTCAGTCTCCTGGGTAGCTGAGACCACAGGTGTGCATCACTGCACCCAGCTAGTTTTTTGTAGAGATGAGTTTCACCATGTTACCCAGGCTGGTCTCGAACTCCTGGAGGTGGAGGTTGCACTGAGCCGTGATTGCGCCACTGCACTCCAGCCCAAGCAACAGAGCAAGACCTTGTCTCAAAAAATAAATAAATAATAAATTTTTATTTTTAAAAATTATTTTATTTTTGAGATGGAGTTTTGATCTTGTTGCCTAGGCTGGAGTGCAGAGGGACAATCTCAGTTCACTGAGACCTATACCTCCCGGGTTCAAGCGATTCTCCTGCCTCAGCCTCCCAAGTAGCTGGGACGACAGGTGTGCATCACCATGCCTGGCTAATTCTTTGTATTTAGTAGAGACAGGGTTTCACCATGTTAGTCAGGCTGGTCTCGAACTCCTGACCTCAGTTGATCCACCTGCCTCAGAACCTCCCAAAGTGTTGGGGTTATAGGTGTGAGCCACCATGCCTGGCCACAACAACGTTTTTTGTTTTTGTTTTTGTTTTTTAGACAGAGTTTCCCTCTGTTGCCCAGGCTGGAGTGCAGTGGTGCCATCTTGGCTCACTGCAACCTTCTCCCCCCAGGTTCAAGTGATTCTCCTGCCTCAGCCTCCTGAGTAGCTGGGATTACAGGTGCCCACCACCACGCCTGGCTAATTTTTGTATTTTTAGTAGAGATGGGGTTTCACAATGTTGGCCAGGCTGGTCTGGAACTCCTGACCTCGTGATCTGCCCACCTCTGCCTCCCAAAGTGTTGAGATTACAGGCGTGAGCCCCTGCACCTGGCCCACAATAAATGTTTAAAAAGGACACAGTCTCATAGAAGAAGAGTATGTGCAGACACAGGGAGAAGATGGCTATCTACAAGCCCAGGAGCAAGGCCTTACAATGAAACCAACTCTGCCAATTCCTTGTTCTTGAACTTCTAGGCTCCAGAACTGTGAGAAAATAAATTTCTGTTATTTAAGCCACCCCGTGTCTATGGACCTGTCTATTGTGGACCCTTCATAGGAATGGAATCATACAATATGTGGTCATCTATGACTGGCTTCTTTAACTTGGCATAATGTTTTCAAGATTCATCTACGTTTTCAACCGTATCAGAACTTTATTACTTATTGTGGTTGGTTAATACTCGTCTGGATATACATTTTGTTGATTCATCAGTTAATGGGCATTTCAGTCATTTCATTTTTGGCTATTATGAATAATGATGCTATAAAAATTCATGTACAGCCGGGCGCGGTGGCTCACGCCTGTAATCCCAGCACTTTGGGAGGCCGAGGCGGGCAGATCACAAGGTCAGAAGATCGAGACCATCCTGGCTAACACAGTGAAACCCCGTCTCTACTAAAAATACAAAAAATTAGCTGGGCGTGGTGGCGGGCGCCTGTGGTCCCAGCTACTCAGGAGGCTGAGGCAGGAGAATGGTGTTGGCATGGCAGGCGGAGCTTGCAGTGAGCCAAGATGGTGCCACTGCACTCCAGCCTGGGTGACAGAGCGAGACTCCGTCTCAAAAAAAAAAAAAAAAAATTCATGTACAAGTTGGGCTGGGCACAGTGGCTGACGCCTGTAATCCCAGCACACTAGGAGGCTGAAGCAGGCAGATTGCTTGAGCCCAGGAGTTGGAGACCAGCCTGGGAAACATAGTGAGACCCCATATCTACAAAAAATTAAAAAAAAAAAAAATTAGCTGGGTGTGGTGGTACACAGCTGTGGTCTCAGCTACTCAGGAGGCTGAGGCAGGAGAATCGATTGAGTCTAGGAGGTCAGACTGCAGTGAGCTGCAATCACACCATTACACTCCAGCCTGGGCGACAGAGCGAGACTCTGTCTCAAAAAAATAAAAACAAGGCCAGGCGCGGTGGCTCAAGCCTGTAATCCCAGCACTTTGGGAGGCCGAGACAAGTGGATCACGAAGTCAGGAGATCGAGACCATCTTGGCTAACACAGTGAAACCCCGTCTCTACTAAAAAATACAAAAAACTAGCTGGGCGAGGTGGTGGGCGCCTGTAGTCCCAGCTGCTTGGGAGGCTGAGGCAGGAGAATGATGTAAACCCAGGAGGCGGAGCTTGCAGTGAGCTGAGATCAGGCCACTGCACTCCAGACTGGGCAACAGAGTGAGACTCCGTCTCAAAAAAAATAAATAAATAAAAATAAATAAATAAATAAAAACAAAAAATTCACATACAAGGTTTTATGGGGATATGTTTTCATTTCTCTTAAGTATATGCTTGGAGCAGAAGTGCTGAGTAATACGGCAACTGTTACATTCTGGTAACTGTTAGGTTCAACTTTTTGAGACCCGCCTACCTGTCTGCCCCAGGGCCTTTGCTCCTCCTAATTCCTTCTCTGCTTGCCACACCCACACTCTGCTTCATAAGTCATAATTAGGATGAATCAGCCTATTATTCTCTCATTGAATTACACTGCATTCTGATACAGGACTTAGCTCTGTGATTTTATTTTGAGACAGGGTCTCACTTTGTCACCCAGGCTGGAGTGCAGTGGCGCAATCTAGACTCACTGAGGCCTCAACCTCCTAGGCTCAAGCCCCCTACACCTCAACCCCCGCAAGTAGCTGGGAATACAGGAGCGTGACACCACGCCCAGCACATTTTTGTATTTTTAGTAGAGACGGGGTTTCGCCATGTTGGCCAGGTTGGTCTCGAACTCCTGTGCTCAAGTGATCCGCTGGCCTCAGCATCCCAAAGTGCTAGGATTACAGGCATGAGCCACTGCGCCCGGCCTCTCTATAATTTTATATTAGTGAGGTTGTTTGCTGAATGTCTTTACTCCTCACTCAAATGAGGTCATATGGCTGGGCCCTAATGCAGGGCAGGACTTTGTCTCCTTCACCACTGACTATATTCCCAGAGCAAGGCCTGGCACACTGTGGCCCCTCAATAAATATGTCAAATATCGGTGAATGGGGAAGAAGGGGAGGAAAGACGGCTTCGCCAGGAAATTCAGAGCAACTACACGGCCTGATTCCTGAGAGCCCAACGGGTCAGAGGGGGCGCTCTGGGGGTCAGAAGGCAAATACCCCGCTGAGGGCTCCATGCCCCAGGCTCAGCAGAGGCAGCGGGGCTATGGGAGCAGGCCCTGGGACAGGTGGCTGGGCAAGGCCACCTGGACTCCCCACAGGAGTGCTCCTAAGCCTGGGAAAGGGAGAGCTGGCTGGGGTCTTCTATCATCTCAGGGAGGCCTGGGTTGATGCTGAGCTGCAGATAGAAGGAAGCTGGGCCCACAGGGAAGGTGTGAAGAGCACATTCTCCCCACTTCAGGGTCCAGACACTGCACATTGAGGCTCTGGCAAGAAGGAATGGAGGAAGGGCAGCCTGCATCTACACCCCAACAGAGTCGGGGACCACAGCCTTCCTCTTTCCTGGGGAACTCAAATGACCTCAAAACTTGAAAACTTGATAGGATCAAGCTGTCCTTTCCCTGAGGCAGCTCTTTGCTCATCTGACTTCAGCGAAGGGAATATGACCATAATTGCTTGTTCTAGGTAGCAGAGTACCTTATGTTTCCTTGAAACATTTCATTTCTTCTTTTTTTTTTTTGAGATGGGGTTTTTACTCCTGTCACCCAGGCTGGAGTGCTGTGGTGGTGAGACGTGAAGCCAGCTGGACTTCCTGGGTGGAGTGGTGACTTGGAGAACTTTCCTGTAGCTAACTAGAAGTTTGTAAAATGCACCAATCAGTGCTCTGTAAAAACTCACCAATCACCACTCTGTAGCTAGCTAGAGATTTGCAATATGGACCAATCAGCACCCTGTAAAATGAACCAATCAGTGCTCTGTAAAATGGGCCAATCAGCACTCTGTAAAATGAACCAATCAGCAGGGCATGGGCAGAGACAAGGGAATACAAGCTGCCTCCCCGACCTCCCCCAAGCCAGCAGCAGTAACGCGCTGGGGTCCCCTTTCACCCTGTGGGAGCTTTGTTCTTTTGCTCTCCACAATAAATCTTGCTGTTGCTCACTCTGGGTCTGCACCACCTTTAAGAGCTGTAACCCTCACTGCAAAGGTCCGTGGCTTCATTTCATTCTTGAAATCAGCGAGACCACGAACCCACCGGAAGGAACGAACTCTGGACACAGTGGGATCTCAGCTCACTGCAACCTCCGCCTCCTGGGTTCAAGCAATTCTCCTGCCTCAGCCTCCCGAGTAGCTGGAATTACAGGCGAGCATCACCACACCTGGCTAAGTTTTGTAGTTTCAGAAAGATGGGGTTTCACCATGTTGGCCAGGCTGGTCTCAAACTCCTGGCGTTAAGTGATCTGCCCGCCTCAGCCTCCCGTGAGCCACCATGCCAAGCCTCAAAAATTTCATTTCTGAGCAGTTTTCCAGAAATCAGCTACTGTGGTTAGGTTAAAGGCATGCTCCTCTATGGCAAGGGCTGTGGTTTACTTGTCTTTATACTACTAGTAACTAACTGCACAGCCCCTGGTAAGGTAAGAGGAGACCAACAGAAGAATCCTAACTAACATTTTCTGAGTTAAACATTTCTTCCAGTTTACAAATGAGGCAACTGAGGCATGGAGAGGTAAGGTGACCTGCCCAAGACTACACTGCCATCTGCTGGTCCCAGACAGCTGGGACCAAAAGCAGTGTGGTTGTAGGAGTCTCGTTCTTTTTTTTTTTTTTTTTTTGAGACGGAGTCTCGCTCTGTAGCCCAGGCTGGAGTGCAGTGGCCGGATCTCAGCTCACTGCAAGCTCCGCCTCCCGGGTTCACGCCATTCTCCGGCCTCAGCCTCCCGAGTAGCTGGGACTACAGGCGCCCGCCACCTCGCCCGGCTAGTTTTTTGTATTTCTTAGTAGAGACGGGGTCTCACCGTGTTAGCCAGGATGGTCTCGATCTCCTGACCTCGTGATCCGCCCATCTCGGCCTCCCAAAGTGCTGGGATTACAGGCTTGAGCCACCGCACCCGGCCTTTTTTTTTTTTTGAGATGGAATCTAGCTCTGTTGCTGAGGCTGGAGTGCAGTGGCACAATCTTGGCTCACTGCAATCTCCAGCTCTTGGGTTCAAGTGATTCTCATGCCTCAGCCTCCCAAGTAGCTGGAATTACAGGCGTGTGCCACCACGCCCATTTGTATTTTTAGTAGAGACGGGGTTTCATCATGTTGTCCAGGCTGGTCTCGAACTCCTGACCTCAGGTGATCTGCCTGCCTCGGCTTCCCAAAGTGCTGGGATTACAGGTGTGAGCCAACACACCTGGCCAGAGGAGTCCCATTCTTAACCATTATACTGTACTAGAAAGGAGGTGAGGACAAGGGAGATGGAGAAAGTGGAGAACAGAGCAATAGTTTTGCAGAATTCATTGTGATCTTTACCTGAAGCACAGCAAAGTCACTGGGAACTTATCCAAAGCTGTAGCCTGGGTGGGCAGAAGATGTGTATTACAGAGAGGGTAAAGAGTTAAGACTTGCTTACCAATGCCCAGTAGACAAAAAGCCCTGGAAGGTGTTAGGGAACAGCCACAAAATGAAATGGTCTTTTCAGAGCCGCTTAACCTCACAAGGTGGTGAGACAGTCGGGGGATTCAGGGCTCTCACCAGGGTGCCTGGTGTGCCAGGTACCAGCTGCACACCTCACATTTTAGGTCCCTGTTTTATAATTAAAAGTAGAAAATTAAGTTTGGGCCTGAAGCAGGAGTCACAATCTGACATGTGAGGACTGAATATTTCTGAGTTCATTGGCAACATTTGTTAGCTAGGAGATTTTACATAAAAATCTACATTTCCTTGCTTCTCTTCAAGAGTGGAAGCTTGGCCCAGCGCAGGGGCTCACGCCTGTAATCCCAGCACTTTGGGAGGCCGAGGCAGGTGGATCACCTGAGCTCAAGAGTTTGAGACCAGTCTGGTCAATATGATGAACCTTCGTCTCCATGGAAAATACAAAAAATTAGCCAGGCATTGTGGCATGCATCTGTAGTCCCAGTTACTCGGGAGGCAGAGGTACTAGAATTGCTTGAACCTGGGAGGCGGAGGTTGCAGTGAGCTGAGATCGTGCCATTGCACTCCAGCCTGGGTGACAAGAGCAAAATTCTGTCGCTAAAAAAAAAAAAAAAAGAAAGAAAAAAAAGAGTAGAAACTCACGCATGCTCAGACCTTGACTGCCTACCAACCAGTCAAGTGGTCGAGGTGTGGCCCCAAGAGACCATGAATGTCTTACTGATTCATTCACTGGGACCATGCACCCCTGACTCCCTGTTCTCACCTTGACACGGAAGCCAAATGCCACTTGTCTTAAGCTGGCCTTCTTTCACACAAGTACCTCACAGTTGCAGCCCCTGCTCTAGATGCATAGCGAATGTAACTGGAGGGGACAGTCCCAGGGTCCCTCTACCACGACTATGAGGATTCTTGGGAAGTCTCCCCCTCTTACCAAGTTAGTTTCCCCAATTAAAAAGATACTGGCCAGGCGTGGTGGCTCACGCCTGTAATTCCAGCACTTTAAGAGGCCGAGGCGGGCGGATCACAAGGTCAAGATTGAGACCATCCTGCCCAACATGGTGAAACCCCGTCTCTACTAAAAATACAAAAATTAGCTGTGTGTGGTGGTGCACGCCTGTAGTCCCAGCTACTGGGGAGGCTGAAGCAGAAGAATCACTTGAACCCGGGAGGCAGAGGTTGCAGTGAGTCGAGATTGCGCCACTACACTCCAGCCTGGCGATAGAGTGAGACTTCGTTCCAAAAAAAGAAAAAAAGATATCACCTCTCTGGCAACTTTTCTGTGAAAATCAAATGAGATGATATAATAACTTGCTTTGAAAAGAAGCCATTGAACTAACATCCCTCTGTTGGCTTATTATTTACGATAGTGAAAAACTAGAAAGAATTTGTGTCTGATATAAGGGTGTTCATAACCACGAAGTGTTATGTAGACTCTAAGGCAGCAGTAGATACCTGTGTACCCAGGTGGTAGGGAGGCCAGGGCATAGTAACTTAAAAAAGCAAACTGCTGGGCACGGTGGTTCACAGCTGTAATCCCAGCACTTTGGGAGGCCGAGGCAGGTGGATCACCTGAGGTCAGTTCAAGACCAAGCCGACCAACATGGTGAAACCCGGTCTCTAATAAATACAGAAAATTTGCTGGGCGTGGTGGTGGATTCTCCAGGGGCTGAGGCAGGAGAATCCTTTGAACCTGTGAGGCAGAGGTTGCGGTGAACCAAGATCATGCCACTGCACTCTAGCCTGGCCAAAAAGAGACTCCTTCTAAAAAAAGAAAACAAAACAAAAAACAAAAAGCAAGCTGCAGAACATTCTGTATATTATGGTGTGATTTATTATTATTATTATTATTATTATTATTATTATTATTGAGACGGAGTCTCGCTTTGTCGCCCAGGCGGAAGTGCAGTGGCGCGATCTCGGCTCACTGCAGGCTCCGCCTCCCGGGTTCACGCCATTCTCCCGCCTCAGGCTCCTGGGTAGCTGGGACTACAGGCGCCCGCCACCACGCCCGGCTAATGTTTTGTATTTTTAGTGGAGACAGGGTTTCACCGTGTTAGCCAGGATGGTCTCCATCTTCTGACCTCGTGATCTGCCCGCCTCGGACTCCTAAAGTGTTGGGATTATAGGCGTGAGCTACCGTGTCCAGTCTTTTTTTTTTTTTTTGAGATGGAGTTTTCGCTCTCGTTGCCCAGGCTCCAGTGCAATGGCACAATCCCAGCTCACTGCAACCTCCGCATCCCAGGTTCAAGCGATTCTTCTGCCTCCGAGTAGCTGGGATTACAGGCATGCGCCATCACGCCGGGCTAATTTTGTATTTTTAGTAGAGACAGGGTTTCACCATGTTGGTCCGGCTGGGCTCGAACTCCCAACCTCAGGTGATAAGCCCGCCTCAGCCTCCCAAAGTGCTGGGATTACAGGTGGGAGTCACCGCGCCTGATCTTTTTTTTTTTTTTTTTTTTGAAACAGGGTCTCACTCTGTTACCCAGGTTGAAGTACAGTGGTGCGATCATGGCTCACTGCAGCCTCAACCTCTCGGGCTCAAGTGATCCTCCCGCCTCAGCCTCCCAAGTGGCTTGGACTACAGGTGTATCCCATCACACCTGGTTAATTTTTTAAATTTTTTGTAGAGACAGGTCTGTGTTGCCCAGGCTAGTCTCAAACTCCTGGGCTCAAGTAATCCTCCTACCTCAGCCTCCCAAAGTGCTGGGATTACAGGCATAATCCGAGCAACCACACTTGGCATGATCTCAACATGATCTCATTTTTATTAACAGAAATTATGTACTTATTTTTTGTGTTTATTTTATTTATTTATTCATTTTTTTGAGATGGAGTCTTGCTCTGTCGCCCGGGCTGGAGTGCAGTGGCCGGATCTCAGCTCACTGCAAACTCCGCTTCCCGGGTTTACGCCATTCTCCTGCCTCAGCCTCCCGTGTAGCTGGGACTACAGGCGCCCGCCACCTCGCCCAGCTAGCTTTTTGTATTTTTTAGTAGAGACGGGGTTTCACCGTGTTAGCCAGGATGGTCTCGATCTCCTGACCTCGTGATCTGCCCATCTCGGCCTCCCAAAGTGCTGGGATTACAGGCTTGAGCCACCGTGCCCGGCCTATTTTTTGTGTTTATAAGGAAAAATCCTGGAAGCATATGACCCCATCTGTTACCAATGGGCTGTGGGATGGAGCATTCGCTCACTTTAAACCATGACTTACTGTTGTTACTAGCGACTTTAATGAGTGCTTGCCAGGGGCAGTAGCTTGGCGATTTGTTTGTGCATTTATTCTTTTTGTAGAGACGGAGTCTTGCTATGTTGCCCAGGGTGGATTTGAATTCCTGGGCTCAAGCAATCCTCCCGCCTCCACCTCCCCATGTGCTGGGATTACAGGCATGAGCCACCACGCCTGGACCCTTTGGCTAGTTTTTGAGACACTCTCTCATCTTCCCAACTGTACTGGGGAGGTGCTTTTGTTTCCATTTAACAGATGAACAATCTGGGGCTGAGAATCGAGTAATTTGTCCAAGGTCACAGGGCTGCTGATGGTAGACTTGGTATTACAGGATTAGGGAATTCTTAAAGATTTCCCCAACATACTCTAAGCCTTTTTAAGAACCACCTAAATGTTTTGCCTTAAAAAAAAAAAATTCAGGCCAGGCGCGGTGGCTTACGCCTATAATCTCAGAATTTTGGGAGGCCGAGGCGGGTGGATCATGAGGTCAGGAGTTTGAGACCAGCCTGGCCAACATGGTGAAACCCCGTCTCTACTAAAAATATAAAAATTAGTTGGGCGTGGTGGCACGTGCCTGTAATCCCAGCTACTCAGGAGGCTCAGGCAGGAGAATTGGCTGAATCCTGGAGGTGGAGGTTGCAATATGCCGAGATCATGCCACTGTACTCCAGCCTGGGCAACAAGAGACTCCATCTCAAAAAAATAAATAAAAAAAATAAAAATAAATTCAAACCCTCACCTGATTTTGTAAACAAGTCATTGCTGTCAGGTGTTTTGGGCTCCAGGCATATCCCATTCTAGGGAAGGGCAGGTTAGTGGCACTCTTAGGGCTGAAGGGCCACAGGTAGGCTCCCCTCCCCTGGGGCCTTCCCTGACTGCCAGGGGGAACCTCTAATAGCACAGGGCCCTGCTACTGAAACAGGTGCTGGCACCAACTTCAAGTGGCAGAGCCCCTGGTGAGCGGCCTCAGGAGTTGTATTAGAATTCCTGTAAAGTGGCTCTCAGGGACTTGGCTGTGATTAGTGTTGGATGGTGACAGAAATGTCTACTGAAAACTTACCTGCCGGTGTGTGAGGAATGGTGAGGCCTCCAGTGAGAAATGAGGTAAGTATGGCTCCTGCCTTCATGAAGCTGTTCCAGAGGTGGAATTTAAACCAGGACACCCCAGGGTCCACCTTAATGACCCCTCAAAGGAATATGTTCTACAGGATTACAGGGTCAGCTTGGCCTGCATGAAAAAGCAGCTGTACTACTTATTAGCCACATGAACAGAGGAACTGCGGCTTCTCTGTGCCTTAGTCTATCTTCCTATGCTACCAGTTGCTGGGAGGACCAGTGCAGTGGCTGTGGCTGATTAATAAATGGCGGTTTTTGGGCCGGGCGCGGTGGCTCAAGCCTGTAATCCCAGCACTTTGGGAGGCCGAGACGGGCGGATCATGAGGTCAGGAGATCGAGACCATTCTGGCTAATATGGTGAAACCCCGTCTCCACTAAAAAATACAAAAAATTAGCCGGGTGCGGTGGCGGGCGCCTGTAGTCCCAGCTACTCGGGAGGCTGAGCCAGGAGAATGGCGGGAACCTGGGAGGCGGAGCTTGCAGTGAGCTGAGATCCGGCCACTGCACTCCAGCCTGGGCGACAGAGCGAGACTCCGTCTCAAAAAAAAATAAAAAATAAAAATAAAAAAAAAAAATAAATGGCGGTTTTTTCTTAAAGGCAGAATAGGTCAGGCGTGATGGCTCATGCCTGTAATCCCAGAACATTGGGAGGCTGAGGTGGGCGGATCACTCCAGGTCAGGAGTTCGAGACCAGCCTGGTCAACATGGTAAAACCCCGTCTCTACTAAAAATACAAAAATTAGTTGGGCATGATACTAGGCGCCTGTAATCCCAGCTACTTGGGAGGCTGAGGCGGGAGAATTGCTTGAACCCAGAGGGCAGAGGCTGCAGTGAGCCAAGATCCTGCCACTGCACTCCAGCCTGGGCAACAATGAGACTCCATCTCAAAAACAAACAAGCAAACAAACAAAAACAGCAAACTGTCTAGAACAGGTCCTGCCACTGCCCGTGATGACAGAAATGTTCTGTACCGGCACTGTCCAATAGGAGAGCCACCAGTCACTTGAAATGTAGCTTGTGAAACCAAGGTACTACATTTTTATTTATTATTTTAAGGGGGAGTTGCGCTCGTGTTGCCCAGGCTGGAGTGCAATGGCGCGATCTCAGTCTACTGCAACCTTCACTCCTGGGTTCAAGCAGTTCTCCTGCCTCAGCCTCCCGAGTAGCTGGGATTACAGGCATGCGCCACCCCACTTGGCTAATTTTGTATCTTTATAGTAGAGACGGGATTTCTCCATGTTGGTAAGGCTGGTCTCGAACTCCCAACTTCAGATTATCTGCCCGCCTTGTCCTCCCAAAGTGCTGGGATTACAGGTGTGGAGAGGTAAGGTGAGCCACTGGCTGGGCCCATATCTAGTTATTTAAATGAAAAAAGCTACAGTGCCTAGTGGGTAACTGTATTGGACAACTGTGGGTCCAGAAGCCTTTCAGATTCAGGCTGAGGCAGATAAGACCGGCAACCAGAAAGAGGAGCTGGGAGAGCTGCAAGGGACGGGGGCTGCAGAAACAAGGCTGGATTGGGGGCAGACAAGCTCAGGACGAGGGACGACAGGAGCAGGTGCCACAGTGGGTGCTGCCCCTAGTTTTCAAGTAGGAGGAAGAAAGGAGAAGATACCTCAGGATGTTGGCTAAGTGAAGGCCAGACACAAAAGGCCACATATCCTATGAGTGTATTTTAATGAAATGTAATTAAAAAGTAAAGATACAGAGGTATATTTGTGGTTACTAGGAAATGGGAAAGGGAGTGAGGAAGAGGATGGGGAGCGACTGCTAAATGAGTATACGGTTCTGAAAATGTTCTAAAATTAGGCTGTGTTCACGGTTGCACAACTCTAAAACCCAGTGAATGGTATGCTTTAAGTGGATGAGTTGTGTTGTGTGTGAATTATACTCAATAAACCCGCTTATTCTTATTTTTTTCTTGAGACAGGGTCTCGGTCTCACTTTGTTCCCTGGGCTGCAACAGTGGCACAATCTCCGCTCACTGCAACCTCCGTCTCCTGGGTTCAAGCAATTCTTGTGACTCAGCCTCCTGAGTAGCTGGGATTGCAGCCATGTGCCACCATGCCTGGCTAATTTTTGTATTTTTAGTAGAGAAGGGGTTTCGCTGTATTGGCCAGGCTGGTCTTGAACTCCTGGCCTCAAGTGGTCCACTGGCCTCGGTCTTTCAAGGTGCTGTTATTACAGGCATGAGCCACCACGCCGTGTAATAAAGCTGTTTAAATACAACCCAAATCTCAAGAGGCCTCAGATTAGTAGGACCCATCCCCACAAACAGAAAAACCTTGGGTAGGGCAGCCCAAAGCTGGGCATGGAAGGCGTCGGGGACTGCGGGAAAGCCCTTCCTGGTTGCAATTTCCCATCGCAAGGCTGCCTTCAATGTTATTTTTTAGATGGGAGTCTCACTCTGTTGTCCAGACTGAAGTGCAGCAGAATCATCTTAGCTCACTGCAAGCTCCGCCCGCCGAGTTTGAGATTCTCCTGCCGCAGCCTCCCAAGTGGCTGGGATTACAGGTGCCCACCACTGTGCCTGGCTAATTTTTGTATTTTTGGTAGAGACAGGGTTTCACCATGGTAGCAGTGCTGGTCTCGAACTCCTGACCTCAAGTGATCTGCCTGCCTTGCCCTCCCAAAGTGTTGGGATTACAGGTGTGAGCCTCCGCGCCTGACCTGCCTTCGATTTTTAAAAAACAAAAGCTGCTCCCTACAGCTGGAGTCTTCACCCAGTACAAAGTCAATGCATGCAAAAGAAATTAAACACCAGATGGTGGGGGTTGGAAAGGACTAATGAGAGGGAAGGAAAACGCTTGAAGGCAGAAGGTGCAAGGCAAGGCCATCTCCAATCTCTCCTGAAGGGAAATATTATCAGACATTAGTCTGACATTCCCTGAGGTGCAGGGACAACCTGGTGTTTAATTTCCAGCCTGGTGGCTTTTCCTTATCAGAGACTGAGCTGCTCAGGTGAGCATAGTATGTGAGCATTAGGGAAGCTGTGTGCTGACCAATAAAGTCAGTGCAGAGGTGCCTCTGCCAGCCAGATGAATAGGAATGTGGCACAAAGTAGGTGCTGAGCAAGCTACAGAAGGATGAAGTGGTTTTCAAAGAATATAAAACATTGGTCGGGCAAGGTGGCTCATGTCTGTAATCCCAGCACTTTGGGAGGCCAAGGTAGGTGATCAACTTGAGGCTTGGAGTTTGAGACCAGCCTGGCTAACATGGTGAAACCCCATCTCTACTAAAAATACAAAAAATTAGTCGAATGTGGTGGCGCATGCCTGAGGCTGAGGCAGGGGAGTTGCTTGAGCCCGGGAGGTGGAGGCTGCAGTGAGCAGACTATGCCACTGCACTCCAGCCTGGGTGACAGAGCAAGACTCTGTCTCAAAACCAAAACCCAAACAAAACAAACTCCAACAAAACATTTAATTAATAAAGCTTTATTGGCTGGGCACGGTGGCTCATGCCTGTAATCCCAGCACTTTGGGAGGCCAAGTGGGGTGAATGACCTGAGGTCAGGTGTTCGAGACCAGGCTGATCAACATGGTGAAACCCCATCTCTACTAAAAATACAAAAATTAGCTGGGTGTGGTGGCATGTGCCTGTGATCCCAGCTATTCGGGAGGCTGAGGCAGGAGAATTGCTTGAACCCAGGAGGCAGAGGTTGCAGTGAGCCAAAATTGCACCATTGCACTCCAGCCTGGGCAACAAGAGCAAAACTCCGTCTCAAAAAAAGATACAGCTTTATTATTACAAATATGCAAAAGCCTAAACTTTTTAAAAAGGCTGAAATAGTACTTGATATATTCCCTTTTTTGGGTCCATTTTAAAAAGAAGCAACAGCCTTTAAGCATGATTTCAATTAAAAGATGCTCAAGTTGTACTTCATAATCTATTTTTAGATAAAAGGCCCAGGAAGAGAGTCTGAGGAGGAAGCCTCTGATTCTCTACCCTTGCCCTCCACCACACCAGTTCCCCCAAGTGTGAAATGCAGAACTCACTGAGAAGGCACTCCATGTACATTTTATATTAGTAGTTATAAATATATGTGTGTGTGTGTGTGTATGTGTATTTTTGGAGACAGGGTCTCACTCTGCCACCTAGGCTGGAGTGCAGTGGCATGATCATAGCTCACTGCAGCCTGGACCTCCTGGGCTCAAGCAATCTTCCCACCTTTGCTTCTGGAGTAGCTGGGACCACAGGTGTGTGCCAGCATGCCTGATTTTATTTTCTGTTGAGATGGGGTCTCACTCTGTTGCCCAGGCTGGTCTCAATTGATCCTCCCGCTTTGGCCTCCCAAAGTGCTGGGATTACAGGTGTGAGCCACTGAGCCCTGCTAATGTGTATTTTATAATGTAATGATTACAATATCAAACTTGTGATTTCACAAATATCAGTGGGTCAGAATGAAGCTGAAAAAAGTACACTTCAAGTTGATTTACAAAATTAGGTGGTAATGGGGCTGGGCATGGTGGCTCATGCCTGTAATCCCAGCACTTTGGGAGGCCAAGACAGGCAGATTGCTTGAGCCCGGAAGTTCAAGACCAACCTGGGCAACATGGCGACACCTGTCTCTACAAAAAATACAAAAATTAGCTAGGCATGATGGCATGTGCCTGTAAGTCCCAGCTATTCAGGAGGCTGAGGTGGGAGGATCACTTGAGCCTGGGGAGGCTGAGGCTGCTGTGAGCAATGATTGCGCCGCTGTATGCCAGCCTCGTTGACAGAGTGAGACCCTGTCTCAAAAATAAAAAATCAGGTGGTGATTGCACAAGCATTGTGAATGTGTTTAATGGTAGTAAATTATAAAATTATAGGGAGTATATATTCAGGGCAACTTGAATCTATACTCCAAAGTAAAACAAAATTTTTAAAAATTATACTTAAAAGTGGTTAAAATGGCAAATTTGATTTTGTCACAATAAAAACAAACTGACACTGGGTAAACAATGGTTGAGCTGGTCTCAGATCCAGTGACGTGAGAGTATGGAGAGGAGTGCCATTTAGAAGTCGCCCCCTCCCCCACAGGCAGCAGCACCCTGCAGGAGCCCACTGACCAACCAGTTACAAGTGAACCTCTCAAACACCAAAAGGCTGCTTTAAAGAGGGTACAGCTGCAATGAGTCACCTTCCAAGGGAGCCACAAAAGCCATAGGTCCTCTAAGCTCCTCTCACTGGGGCCTGGAGGACAAGAGAGCAACCATCTGTGATGAGACACAGGTTAACTAAAGCACATTTACTGGCTTTTGAATTCTTTCTATTCAGTAGTGGTTAGGAGAAAGGACTCAGGAGTTGGGCAACCTGGTTTGATTCCCAGTGCACACCACTTTCTAGCAGGCAACCCAATTTCTTTTAACCTGTTTGCTCATCTGTAAAATGAGGATGGGAACACTAACTACCTCCTAGGGATGCTGTGAAGCCTGGAACATGTAGTGGGTATCACGTGTATCCTGCAGCACCCGATTGTGGTAAACAATCAACATTAGCTAGGATAATTATTTGCATATAAGTTCTGATTTTTAAACATTTTTAATGTTTAATTTTTAAACACTTTAATGAAAAATGGGGACGTGAACAAAGGAACACCCAAATGCAGAACTTGGTAGACAAAATCTTCTAAAACCCCCAAGCTGCCACTTGTTTTTCAGAACAAGTGGACAGCAAATGGGATCCCCAGTCTGGGAGACGCTTGGCTAAATCAAGTCTGAGGCTTTTTTTTTTTTTTTTTTTTTGAGACGGAGTCTCGCTGTGTCTCCCAGGCTGGAGTGCGGTGGCGTGATCTCGGCTCACTGCAAGCTCCGCCTCCCGGGTTCATGCCATTCTCCCACCTCAGCCTCCCAAGTAGCTGAGACTACAGGCGCCCGCCACCACGCCCGGCTAGTTTTTTGTATTTTTAGTAGAGACGGGGTTTCACCATGTTAGCCAGGATAGTCTCAATCTCCTGACCTCGTGATCCACCCGCCTCGGCCTCCCAAAGTGCTGGGATTACAGGCTTGAGCCACCGCGCCCGGCGGAGGCTTCTTTATTGCCTAATTTCAGAGAGAACATTCTTTATTGCAGGGGAAACATTCACAAACTTATTTGTGTTAAGAATTGTTATTTCATAGAACATACCAGGGGCTAGTACTCAATAGAACCCCCACTGAGAAATGCTACCCAAGACCCACTCCACATAGAGGAACATGCAGGGGAAGGCTGAGGCCTGGGCCATCCAGCACTACTGAGTAGTCCACAGAAGCATGCCATTCAGCGGCCTTGTACTGAGGTCAGAGTGAGGGAAGTAGAAGTTTAACCACTTTGGGCCAGAGTTTTAAAGGTCTGGAGGGAGGAAGACTGCCGGGCTCTGGGATTCGTTGCTGGCCAGCAGAGTCCTAGGGAGCAGGGACTCTGCAGCACTAGGGAAGAGATGAGCACTGGCAGGTCTGGACCAGCTCTGTTGTGTGGCAGCCAAGGAGAACAGGAGATGCTCAAAAACTAGGTTTGGCAAAAAATTTTAAGGTGTTTCCATATAAGTAAAAATCCTGGAGAATACAAAAAGATGGGGAAGGCAGTTTTCTGGGGAGAAATTATGTTTTCCTTCAGGAGCTTTTGGTGGGTTCAGTTATACACCTTCAGGTACATCAAAATGAAGCCTTACGTTTTGAAGAGGAACCCACACCCCCTCTTCAGGAACACGGCAAGCCCACCCGCGCCAAGGACACACCACCCTCCCCAACCATCAGTAACTCTGAAGACATCAGTTCTTCTCAAACAGTTTAATAGCAAATAAACAAAGGAAGGTACCACACTTGGCAGATACAAAATGACTTTTTGTCCGTGTGTCTGTGCAATTAAAACAGATTTAGGTTCCCCATTGGGACAAAAGGAAAAACACACAAAAAAAAGGAAGGAGATTCCTTTGAAACACATACTCCCTTGACCCAAACTTGTAACAATTTTTTTTTTCTTTTTAAATTCACTACACAAACTCTGTGATTAGGTAAGAAAAGCAACGAGAGCTCTTCTTGCCTTTTTTTAAACCATTAAAGTAAAATCCATAATTTTCTACAGAGTACAACACAAGTTCACACAAAAAAGACATTTTCTTTTGCAAATCAAAACAGGAAAGAAAAGAAAAGCTCAAACAAGATAAAGGAAAAGCATTTCTACGGCTGAATCACGACTGAGTTGATTGAATCCCGTTGTTGCTGCAGAACAGACTGTGCGTTTGGTCATAGTGGCAATTTTTTTTTCTCTTCACATTGTGAAATCACTTTACATTGTTTTCTAGTAGAAAAGGCAAAAAACTGTACAAAACCCCTAGTGTTAAATACAACGTTTGTACCAATAAAAAACTCACACAGGTTTGTCTCCAAAATGTAAAGTTTCTTTTTTTTTTTTTTCTTTTTAAATTATTCACAAAAAGCAGCTGGAAATCAGAAAGGCAGCTGCCGCTCCAGGGTCTCAAATCCATTAAAACCACCACAGAACAATTAAAACAATCAGAGAGAGAAAAGGAAAAGGAAACAACGTCCAACATTTGGCATTTGGTTTTATCCACAGGTTTTCCCAGAGCTCCTCTTGGAATTGAAAGCAAAATATATTGGCAAACACGGCTTCTCAATACACAGGAAGGGGAGCCTCAGTGCCTCCTGCCAACAGAGGCGGCTCTGTGCAGTCAGACTGTGGGGCGCACAGCAGTCTCTCAGGCTGGGGTTTCTGGCCTCTTTCCATCCAATCACCCCTTCCAGGAAATTCAGCAGCCTACCAGACACTGGGCCTCTGCCTGGCTGCCCTTTCCCCCAGGCAGAGTGGCCTTGGGCATAATACCGGGCAACCCGCCAGCCCCAGAGCAGAAACCCTGCTGGGATCCCTTCCTTCATCAACGTTGGTGTGGAGGATGCTCAGCAGCGCTTCCACCTCCCCATCCCCAGCCGCTAGCTACATCTCTCCACCCTTCCCTGGACAGTCCTACTTCCCAGCTCGCCCACCCACCAGCAGCTTAGGTCTGGGTGGGATCTATCATCAGCTCCTCCCCCTGCAACCTCTTCCCTCCACAGATCCACCCTGTGACCTCTCCTCTCCTCGCCTCTCCCCCTCCACTCACATTCTTACTCAAGTCTCCAAGACCCTGAGGCTGGATGGTGCCACAAGAGAAGAGGGTCAGTTTCCCTCAGGGAACCAAAAAAACTGGCTTGCTCGGCACCCAGGGACAGTAGCTGTTTGGCTCTTCACCCAATTTAAAAAACAAATCCCTGCCCTTTCCCCCCACCCCACCAGCTAAGCAAGAGCAGAGCTGTGGTGAAGAGCCAGTGCGGGGTGGCTGGTGCCCAGGGCTGTAAACAGTGTGAAGACTGTAGTATTGTGCTTGTCACCTAGGAAAAGCGCCAGCAGGTGAACTGCCGCTTGATGCGCAGATGGCCTCCTACTACGGGGTGGTTGGGAGCGCCCTCCTTCCTCCAGGTGCTCACTGCCCCTAATGCGCTAAGTAAGCCTCTTGCCCACCTGCTGCCACCTTCTAGGCTCTACCTCTGCTTCTTGTGTCTCTCCAGGCCCCCTTCCCACCCTCTCTGAGCAGAGCAGCCAGCCTCCTGGACGCCCTGCTGAGACCTGGAGGCCACACGAAGTGACAGTCTAAGTGCACAGGCAAACGCTCTAAGGGCAATAGAGGAGAAAGTTGCCACTTCAAAATAAAACAATACAATCTTGAAAAAAATAATCAACCCTACAACAATTTAAAACAGCTTCTTTGAAACCCTTTTAAATCAGTTTTTGCACAAACTATAGAAAACAGAGAGGTGAAGGTGATATATACGAAGGTGTGAAGAAACAGCAGGAAACATGCAAAACTTTTTTCTGGGCATAATCTTAGTAGGAAAGGAAAAAATTCAAAACAAAAACACAAAAACAATACAAAAACAAAAACAACAACAAAAAATCAAAGCATCACATTTTGCTGTGGAGACTTTAGGAACAAGCATGGGGCTGAGGGGAAGGGGCAGGCGGGATCCAGGACTCCCCACAGAGTCGCTCCAGGGAAGAACCACAAAAGAAAAAGAAAAAGGGCTGGCTGGGGCCCAAACTGCAGCCTGCGGTCAAAAAGGAAAGGGGGTTCAGGTGCTCTCTGCAGTTGAGAACTCAGAAGAAAAACAAAAGAAAGAACAATACATGCGGTCTCCTCAAGCCCCACAGACTGTATCAGCAAAATGTGCTCAGGAGCCTCAAAGGTTTTAGTGACATCTTTTATTTCATTGTTTACTTCAAAGTTGTCTTTAAAACTAAGCACACAGAGAAACAAAGCCTAGAAACGGACTGGCTGTGTGTTCACAGAAATACAAACACCACGCGGTATGTGCTAGTAGGGCTGCTCTGAAGACAATTACAAAGAATTGGAATCACAAAATCAAGTGGTTATCTTATGAAGTTCTAGAAAAATAGATTTTTTTTTTATATTCAAATGCAAGTTTAAATATTTCCCCTTCAGCAGTCGTTCTAGCAAAACCAATTTGGCAGCACAAAAGGGAAAAAAAAAAAAAAAGGAAAGAAAAAAAGAAAAAGAAAAAAAAAAACGAAGAAAGAAACAAACATAATAAAAATACACGTCAGCATCAAAGGTCAACACAAGGTCAAAGGTGAGAGTTCAAGCATCAGAGAAGCTGAAGAGACAGGGATTTGGACGATGTACTTGACGCCACATCGACATGCTTTAGGCACAACGATGAACAAACGGCAGGAATCTAGAAAAAAAAACAAACCAGAAAGAGGGAGACCCACTGAGTTACACAGAGCAATACATCCAAACAAAGAGAGAGAGAACAGGACACTCACTGTGTGTACAGCCCTGAAATGAGGTGGGCGGGCAGGGATTGGGTAATGACAGGGAACTTTTGCACATGCTAACAATGGACACAGGGAAAAGTCAAAAAGGACATGGAGGACACCAAGAACACATCTAATTGCCAGAGACAGAAGGGAACCTAAGGCTTGGATTTTCCATGAAGCGCCCAACTCCTAAGAGAAGGTCTCCAGGGGAGCAGAGCCTCAGCCTCTCTCCCCACTCTCTGGTCACAACCCAAGGGGAAGCAGAAGATGCTGGCTGGGGTGGGGAAAATTTTTCAGGGAAGAGGACCAGAATTTCTGCTCTTATCTTATGGGGATGGCCCTTTGTTCCCAGAAATCCAAGCTCTTAGCTTCCACCCAGGCCCTGGCCACTCAAGTGGAACCCAGGAGACAGTGGTCTGGCTGCATTCAAGGCAAATCAATTTCATGATGTAACCCGAGTAAGAAACAAAACTACAACAAAAAACACTTTGTAAGTGAAACCTTCACACAACAGAAAAGGATTGCTTAAGACTTGACAGCGAGTCTCCACTCTGAGCTGAGCCCTTTCACACATGAGACTTGTAGGGGAGCAGCTTCTTCACAAAACCATCTTTGGCCTGGGGAAAGAACTGTGCTCAAGGGCAGTGCTACTGCTGTGCTAACTCACTCGGCAGGGGGAGGAGAGAACAGAGAAATGCATGGTCTCACCAGCTGGCTGCTCAAGCAGCCCAGGACCCTGCTGGGGCAAGCATTCCTTTTAAGAGAACCCATCAGCAGGTATGAAGCCCTCAGGGTCTGGTATCAAAGGTGGGTGGATTGCACCTTGGCCTCTTATGTCATTAGGAAAGGGGTTTCATAAGGTCCCAGAGCCCAAGACAAATCCATGGACAAATAATGGTGAGATGGGGGAAGGCAGAGAGAAGAGGGGGATGTGGGAAGGGAGTGACGTTTTGGCTAAGGAGGAAGACAGAACAGAAGGCTAGGGAGCACAGCACCGGCAGCACCCTGTGGAGCACAGCTCTCTCCTCTGCCAATTCACAGCATTAACACCTTCCCCTTGGGCAGGTTAGCTGGGCTGCAAACGGGCCCCAGAAAGTCAGTAGTTTCAATCATACACAGCACCCTGTGTGTATAACAATCACATTCTGGATTCTACAAAATCCTGGCCTTTTCCAGAGATATAATTTAGGTAATAAATATTCTCCACCCCGGAGCTGTATAAAACTTCTATAAAAATAGAAACGACATTCTTGGTTCCAGCCGGTTGGGATTCAGAACAGCGCCTCCCCAACCTAGCATTTTTTTCTTTTTTTTGTTTTCTTTTTTCTTTTTTATTTTTATTTTTTGCATTTATTAAAAAAATCCCATCATGACCCTGGAAGCCTTTAGAACAGTTTTATCCTTTGAAACACAGGACACATTTCTCCCAGTGCGCAGAATTTCAAGTTTACGTGGTTCAGCTTAAGAAGTGTATGTTTCACGTTCCTTAGAGGACAACAGACCCAAGTTATCACTATGAGAAAGGAACAGCTGTCCCAGCTTCAATGGGATAATCCAACACCACCAGCTACCTGTACAACAGTAAGATGGTCAATCCCTGTCTGTTACCCACAGGGACAGCATGACAAGGAGAGAGCCCCCATCTGACTTAATAGCAAACCAACCCCTTTATTCTTATCTCTGCTGCTAGGGGTCAAGACTGGCATTTGTGAGGTTTCAGATTCCAGAGACCCAGGGATCCCGTCCCTGGCCGTGGCTATAGTCATATCTTAACAGGGCCACCTCTGCCCAGGTGTACATTCCCAACAGCATGTCCTTCCTGGTTCTCTACCCCCACAGCACTTCTTAGAGCAGAGGCAGAGCCCAGAAGCTGTGTGGGTCACAGGCAAGAGCTGAAGTAAGACCTGCAGGAGGCAGCAGGGAGCTAACTGTAGCACGAGGACAAAAATGAACACGGTAATACTGAGGTAAATGAACACTCAATTCATGTGGAGGCTGTAAACGTCCTAATGTCACCTCTGCCTCAAAAGCAGAAAATGTGACTGGAGTGGTTACAGGAGGGGTCCGCCAGACCCCTGTGGGAATACTACATCTGGGACACCTCAATCAAGGAGGCAAGGGAGGATTTCTGGCCACTGGCAAATGAAGCATACTGGCTTGCAGGGACCTTCTGATTCAAGTACACCAAGAAACAAGCTCCTCCTCCCCCGACTAGATGGCATTGATCACTCTGCCCACAAGTGGTACCCTTTCAGCAAGAACTGCAAGCCCTTCTTGGATCTGCCTTCATGAGAAAATTGTGACTTGGGATGGAGGTGACGTTTCTTGCTGTGGTGAACTGCAAGGAAGGAAACCAGGCAATGTATTCCATAGAGGCCTTCTTTAAAGAGACCTGTTGGAAATGGGCCATGGTCTAATTTGGTGTTGAAATAAACTAACCTCTTTGGCTGCTTCTCCCAAACTGCCACCAGCCAGGCAGGGCCAATCCAATACTGACCGCTGGCTGGGGGAGCTGGTAATGGGTGATGCCGCCCTGCTTTTTGCATATGTCAGGCTAACAGGTGCTCTATTTCCAGAGAATTGTTAACACTCTTTCTTGAAAAGAGCGGCAGAAATTCCGGACAAGAATCTGAAAAATATGTGTCAAAAACTATTTCCCAGAAGGCAGTTGTGCAGAAGTTTGAGTCTCCAGCTGCCAGGGCATTAGGTGTCACTCCACTCTCCCCCAAAGTCGCTCTGCTCCCCACAGCTCCCGGGTGTCAATTCTCATTCTACCCACCCTCACACTAAGGGAGGTTCTGGGGGTCACTTTTTTGTTCTACTCAGTCCTCTCTTTTGGGGTGGTTTGGGGCAAATCCCGATCATTGTCTGTGTTAAATGTTTCCCTGTCCCCCTTCCCCAGGGTGGTTTGGTGTTGGTCCTTCTCAACACACACTGGTTACAAACACAGCAAACTTTAAATAAAGGAAAAAAAAAAAAAAAACAACTCAGGATATGGCACCTAAACTCCAAAGTAAAACACTGGAAACCAAAGCACAAACTTGTCCTCTGTACGAAGCGAAACTCCCACAGAAGGCAGTAGCCGAGTCTTCAGGGCAAGCTGTGCCTGCGAGAGTGGCAGGGATCAGGGTCCAGGGCTGTCAACACACAGCCTCAGGGCTTCGAATCATTAAGGGTGCTCCTCCCCCACTTACCAGAAGACCCTCTCACTCCAGTCTCAGAGGGGAGCACGCTCAGTAGGGCTTGCTGTCATTCTTCGAACGTTTGAGCTGCACTTTAAGCCGCTTCATGCCAATCTGAAAGCCGTTCATGGACTGGATGGCAGCTTGGGCCGAGACAGGATTGTCGTAACTTACAAAACCTGTGTGTCCAAGCAGAAACCTAGGTGAGGGACATAATGAGGCAAGGAGATTCTCAGTCTTCCTTATGCAAGATACCTTATGTGCTTCATCTAAAATCCCAATTTTACTCAGCAGGGACAAGAAATCTGGACATTATATCATATGAAATAAATTAGGTTCTTAATAGTACCACTTAACATCTACATGGTAATTTAAAGGTTTTTTTCTTTTTCTTGAGACAGGGTCTTGCTCTGTCACCCAGGTTGGAGTACAGTGGTGTGATCATGGTTCACTGCAACCTCGGCCTCCTGGGCTCAGGTGATCCTCTCACCTCAGCCTCGAGTAGCTGGGAACACAGGTACACGCCACCATGTCTGGCTAATTTTTTGTAGCCATGAGGTCTCACTCTGTTGCTCAGGCTGGTCTCAAACTCCTAGGCTCAAGTGATCCTCCTGCCTTGGCCTCCCAAAGTACTGGGACTCACAGGCACAAACCTGGACTGTTTTAAGGTTTTTTTGCAAACCATTTTCCATATATTATTTTTTCTCTCTGGAGCAACAGTGTGGGTAGAAATCCTTACCTCCACTACAGCAGTGAGAAACTGGGGCTCAAAAAAAGGTTATATGACCTGCCCATGGCCAAGTTAAAACAACAGCCCAAACTCATATCCAGCTCTTTCTACAGTGAGCTCCTTCCTTCTCAGTGGTAAAATACTAATCCCACCCTGACACCAGAGAGAAGCCAACATACCAAAACACTTGCTCAGGTTTGTCTGCTTGTCTATGAAAACCTTGGCAGACACGACATTCCCAAAGGGCATAAACATCTGTAACAGGTCCTGATCGCCAAACTCCTGGGGCAGGTGGTAGATGAACAGGTTGGCTCCCTCTGGACCTTCAAAATACCCAGGAATTGGAAAGGTATCAGTGTCAAACATGCTCGTCACCAGTGGTCTTCCTCATTTCCACCTACGTTAAAACCGTCACAATCCCCAAAAGTAGAGATTCATCTGGGGAACTAAACAGATTCTCTAAATACAAAGCAAGAAACCAAAGGGCAAACATTAAAACAGATTCCTTCCCTCACATTCAGCCAAGCTCCATCTCACTGAGGATGTGAGAATTCTACCTGGAGGAGAAGTGCTGGGATAATAAAGCAGGCCGACTTGTGTGTGGAGCAGGAGAACAGAGACTGCAGGCTCAGAGAGGAACACAGAAGAGGGGGTGAAAAGGGGTTAAAAACAAAACAGGTTTCCAAATAATGCCTAGAAACCACAGGTACAGCAAACAGATGGGTAGTTGCCAGACGCAAGATGTAGAAGCAGGGAATGAGTACAAAGGGGCACAAGGGAATTTCTAGGGGTGATGGAAATGTTCTTAATCTGTGGTGATGGTTGCAGGACTGGGTCTGTTTGTCAATACTCATATAGCTCTATGCCAAAATCAGTGAGTTTCATCATATGTAAATTGGACAATAAAAAGAAATTAGTTTTAAAAATGCACCCATGATTAACACTGAGCTTAAAAGCAGAATACACATTCTTCATCTGATTACTTATACTCAATGATTTTCTTTCTTTTCTTTTTTTTTTTCCGAGATGAAGTCTCGCTCTGTCACCCACGTTGGAGTGCAGTGGCATGATCTCAGCTCACTGCAACCTCCGCCTCCCGGGTTCAAGTGATTCTCCTGCCTCAGCCTCCTGAGTAGCTGGGATTATAGACAGGTGCCACCACGCCCAGCTAATTTTTGTATTTTTAGTAGTGATGGGGTTTCATCATGTTGGTCAGGCTGGTCTGGAACTTCTGATCTCATGATCCGCCCGCCTTGGCCTCTCAAAGTGCTGGGATTACAGGCATGAACCACTGCATCCAGCCTACTCAATGATTTTCTAACCAAAAAGTTTTATTACAATTGCAGTCCAGCCATTCTCCAGCCACCCTGGCCTCCTTGTTTTTGTCAAACATATCAGGGAACTTTGCTGCCTGAGGGCCTCTGTACTTGCTTTTCCTATGCCCCTGTTACTCTTCTTTCTCTAGATTCAGGCATGGCTTGCTTCCTACTTCCTTCAGTTCTCTGCTTAAATGTCAACTTAGACAGACATTCTCTGAGCATTCTGCATAAAATGCAGTGCCTCTGACACTCCCTATCTCTCTTCCCTGCTTATCATTCTCCAGAGGATCATCTGAAACACCTCATGCCCTCATTTATTTATTGTCTATCTCCACAAAAATATTGGTTCACGCTACGTTCTCCTACTACCACATCCCTAGGGGATATGTGATTCAGAGCAAGTGAGGAGAGATGAACCAGGACTTCTTTCTGCTGTGATAAGAGGACACTCATCTTTTTCGTACATTAGTGCTTATACCAGCTCCTGGTTATAAAAACCCAGTCAAATCTGAGCACAGAGGTGTCAACAGGACTTTCTATTCATGTAAGTCACCTTCAGGCCTCTTTCTGGCTAGACGGTTTCTCCTAATTTTTTTTTCTCCTAAATTGAATACTATTTGTGTCAAATGACATACTTCCCACTCCATCAACTCATGGGCCAAACTGTCCCATCACCCCTCAGTTTGTCTTCAATCAGGACAAACATCGATCAGAAAGTGGGGAAAATGCCAAATGACATAGCTAAAAGGGACACTGAGACAGAAGACATCCAGACAGAAGATCCTCTGATAGATTTGTAATGTGTAGAGAAGACCTCCTAACAGAAACAGATTCTTGTCAAATGTGTCAGACGCGATAAGGTCAGTGTCTGTTGCTTCGTCTAAAAACTGGAGCCCCATTCCAAGAGGGCACACAGAGGTTCTGATCTGAGACACATCCAGAAAACTTTTCAAAAGCAGATCACATTTCACAGGGTTTCTCAGTCTACATTTGACACTATCAAAGAAAAACAATGGTCTGAAGACCTAACTGGTTCCCTCAGCCTTTGCTCTGCCTTTCAGTTCTGGTATAGAAGGAGGAATACCCCCATACCTGACCCCGATCTCCCTTTGCACTCACCTTCCTTCTGGCTTCCAGCAGCACCAATACTCTGCTGTGTCAGAAGATTCTGGTTGTACAGAGTGGGGAGTGCAGCAGCAGCATATTGCTGGATACCCGAGTAGGCCTGAGTGAGGGCCTCCATGGTGCTCCCGGTGCCATTGGAAAGGCCACTGCTGCCCAGGCCACCATTTAAAGCAGCCATTCCTTGGTTGGAGGAAGAGAAGTATTAATATACTGGAAAGACTAAACTGATGCCAAAGACAAGTCTACTCAGGGCCACCTAGAAGAGGGAAAACTCCAAAGTTCTTCCCTTTATCTCCCTCTTAGTTTCTCCCTGAGAAGAAACTATCTGACTGGCTAGATTTCAGGACATTCGCCAGGCCTTGCTAATGGGGACATTAAGAAATGCCATACGTGGGTGTGGTGCTCCCCATTACCTTCATCCAATCTGTGGAATGACAGGCTCCATATTCTATCTGGCTATTCTGCCACTTTCTCATAATGAGCTAGAATGCCATAAAAGAAGAGTCCCAGGACTGCGAACTCAAAGGGGTACATGTGATTTCTGACAAGATGAGGATGAACCCTACCATTAAAAGAGCAACTAACAGGTACTGAGTACATTCTATGTGTCAGCCACTGTACTATGCAATGTGCTCAGCAGCACTTTATGTTCCAATTATTATTATTATTATTTTTGGAGACAGAGTCTCACTTTGTGTTGGAGTTCAGTGGTACAATCATAGCTCACTGAGGCCTCAAGCTCCCAGGCTCAAGCAATCCTCCTGGCCTCAGCCTCCCAAGTAGCTGGGACTACAGGGATGCACCACTACACCCAGATAATTTTTGTAGAGATGGAGTTCTCACTATGTTGCTCAGGCTGGTCTGGAACTCGTGACCTAGGGTGATTCTCCTGCTCTGGCCTCCCAAACTGCTGGGTCTATAGGTATGAGCCACTACACCTGGCCTCATTTAATTTTTTTTTTTTGAGACGGAGTCTTGCTCTGTCACCCAGGCTGGAGTGCAGTGGCCGGATCTCAGCTCACTGCAAGCTCCTCCTCTCGGGTTCACGCCATTCTCCTGCCTCAGCCTCCCCAGTAGCTGGGACTACAGGCACCCACCACTTCGCCCGGCTAGTTTTTTGTATTTTTTAGTAGAGACGGGGTTTCACCGTGTTAGCCAGGATGGTCTCGGCCTCCCAAAGTGCTGGGATTACAGGCTTGAGCCACCGCGCCCGGCCAATTTTTAACAACCCTTCAAAGTATTCTATTATTCCCACTTCAAAGATGAGAAAATGTCCTTAGAAAGGTGCTCCAAAGTTATAGCTAGCTAAGGGACAGAGGCGGGATTTAACTCAGGTCTGAATAAAAAATCCACCACCACCACCCCCCTTTTTTTTTTTTTTGAGACAGAGTCTCCCTCTGTCACCCAGGCTGGAGTGCAGTGTCGCAATCTTGACTCACTGCAATCTCTGCCTCCCAGGTTCACGCCATTCTCCTGCCTCAGCCTCCTGCTGGGACTACAGGCGCCTGCCACCACGCCCGGCTAATTTTTTTGTTATCTTTAGTGGAGATGGGGTTTCACCACGTTAGCCAGAATGGTCTCGATCTCCTGACCTCGTGATCCGCCCACCTTGGCCTCCCAAAGTGCAAGGATTAGAGGCGTGAGCCACCACGCCTGGCCCCCATGATTATTTTTAACTTCACTGGGCCACTGCAATCATTCCACTGGTGCCCCTACCAGGGTTAAGATGTGCTACCTGAACAAAGAATGGTCTGATGACAGCCAGGGGCTGCCCCTTACCTGCCAAAGAGCCAACATTGAGGCCAGCCGTTGCTCCAGCTAATGTCTGCAAGGCTCCAAGTGAGGCTATGGGGTTGACAGAATTACTGCTGCTAGAGCTAGGTGAGGACCCTGCTATTAGAAATCCAGGAGTTAAAATTCAACCCATCACTTGCATTCTCTTGTCAACAAGAGCCAAATACAAGAAAGAGTGTCACTATCCAAGTATGCTATTTGCAAAGGGGTTTTCAGTTACTAATTCTAATAACTGTCCTTCCAGGACAGAGACAAATAATGGCCACAGCATATTAAAAATCAGGAAGATTTCTCTTAAGTTCAGAAGATGACATTTGAAAATTTGTTGCTCATAATCTGACCTCTCTGGAAACAGGTGTTAACTATTTTCCCTTCCTAGACTCTGCCTTTAAAAACAAAGGATCTGTCCAAGGCACATAACGGCACAGTGGGTCATCCTCACGCTTACCTGAACTAGTGAGCACGCTGAGGGGACTGCTGGATGTAGTGAGAGCATTGGTACCACTTGGTGTGTTCTGAGCTGCACTAGCTGCAGCAGCTAGTGCAGCCAAATTCTGTAACTGCATTGCATTCAACCCTGCAACATCCAAAGCAAGAGATTAGCCAGCAGATAAGGGTGCTTCATATCCATTCCAGCAATGACAAGCACACACTGGCAGAGGGCTGGTTCCTGACAAAGAGGAACTGTTCTAGATAAGCCTTACAAACAACATTACAGGGCTCCAAAAAATATTCAGATATCACTTATTAAGAAACTTGAAATCATTTCCTCAGAGAAGAGATGGCTAATCCAATAGCACACCACACCAAATGTACATTAATAAAGGTGTGGGCAATTAGGAAACCAAGAAAAACTGCCTACCATGGGGCCAGGAGCACAGGAGAACAATGCCACAGCCTACAGCACAGAATGGGACTGCATCCAGGCCCCTCACTCACACTTTACAGGGGATTCGCTCTCTGTAACAGAGGGGAACACGCAGAAAACGTGGCAGATGCAAAAGGCCCAGGAAGAAACAAGGGAGAACACAGGAGAGCAGCAATGACACAAAGAATAAAGACACCACCACTTGAACAGCAGATTCATCACCAGAAAGAGGAAAGAGGAACAATCACTGAGTGAAAGACTTCCAAGTAGAGCCTAGGCAACACAGTTGAAAGGGGAGGAAGAAATCTAAACTCTGCTGTTGATGCTGCAAACCATTTACTAGACAACGGAGAGATGGATGGGGTGAGAGGTGGGGGGAGTGGAAAAAGTAAATGAGAATTAAAATACAATATAGATTACAATCTAGCAACTTTCCAAAAATATAGCCAACTATAATTTCCTAAGACAAAGTGAATTACTATCAAAAATTTCCAAACAACAAAATGCAGTTCACTGAAAACTACACCTTTCTCAAATGCACATTTGACCTAGCCTAAATCCAATGCAGAGGGTGTAGGCACAGGCAGCTTTGAAGTTGCCCCATGCCCTACCCCCCACCGACTCCTGGTGGCCCCTGGCTCAGGTTTGTTGAGGCACTCCATTTAAGTTTTCTGTGTACGTTAATAGCAACAACAAAATAGGAATTCACCTAAGAAACAACAAGTATAAGATACACAGGTAAACTAACTGCCTGGGTTCTAGAAGCTTCAAGGTAGGCCATTTGCATGGAAGCCATCTTTGACTTTTCTGCAGTCACTGGAAAAGTCACTTTAAAATGGAAATAAAGAGTTCTTGCAGTTCTTTCCCCTTATCAGAATGGACTCAGTCTATAGGAGCTAAACAGTCCTTTTCCATATTCTTCTCCAACAGTGACCTAAAAGGTTAGGAGGCACCAGATAACGTGAGAGCAATGTGGCATCAACTAGCAATAGAGCCACTGTATAGAGACAAGGCAACTGAGTCCTGGGATGTTCATCTTAGGTCAGGTTTACATAATAAGCAAAAAAATGTTTTCACAGAAACGATGCCAAACTCCCAAGACTGTTGTTAGCTGGGTCTGCTGGCCTGGGTGCTGCTGCTCCTCTGCAGCAGTGAAACACTTACCTCCCATTGGGTGGAGGCTGCTCAGGGTGTTGAGGTTCCCAGAGGAGGCAGTCTGCTGAAGGAGCTGCAAATAAAGCTAGACATTACACCAAAAAACAGAACAAGAGTGAGAGTGAGGGCTGGTTCTGCATCTGGGATAACTCTACAGCACAGCAAAGCGAGAGTGCAGAGGCCCCCAGAGAGAAGAAAGTCAAAGACAAGAACCCAAGCCAACACAACAGAAACATGAGGCTTATGACAGCATAGGACAAAAAAACAAAACAAACAAACAAAAAAAACACACAGTTAAAGCACTGGCCTAGATAGTATGTTCACTGAGTACTGAGCAGACCTCAAGTCCCTGGGCAGTAGAATTCAGCACAGCAGAGGACAGAAGTACTAAGCTTGGGGACAATAAGCTAAACTTGAGCAACTTATGCAGTCAACTGTGATTTTTGTCTGCGAATGAATGACTGCCATTTCCAGTTACCCTCTCCAAGTTCTCCTTAGTTAGGTCCACACATCTCACTCTGCAGATTGTTTCCATCTGGATACCCAATTTCTACTTCACACAACTATTTTAAATATCAAATCTAAACATTTCCTAGTATTTCTTGGAGTTACCCTTTACTGGTCACAATGGACTACATGACTAATAATCACTACAGCTACACATCTATCCAACTTTATTTACTTCCTCCCCTCCAAATTGGTTTTCACTGTTGCAGATGATCAAATGACTAATGGATTAGTCTATACCAGGTTCAGAGTACGTTCTCCTTCAATGATTGCCCCATGACAAAGTAAGAGGGCCTGTCCCTGAGTTTATGGCATTAGTTTACTTTGTATGTTGGCAAATCTAACCAGCTTGCTGAAAACTTTTGCTCCAACTAAACCCAATTAATATTGCTTATGGAAAACTGGTATTCTTGTACAGGATCCTTTTTATTCAACCTGTTTCCCATTCCTATAAACATCTGACCTGGTTTCTCTGTCACTGCGAATCCTTCCAGGCTAGAGATCATGGATAAGTTTTAGGAGGTCTACAAACCTCCAGGAACAGAATGGGGGGAAAAATCCACCTTCACACCCTTTTTTCCCACCACTTCTCAAAGGATAAAAAGATTAAAACCAACTCCTCCAGGTCAGTAGAGCCTCGCTAATTCAAGTCCACAGAGTCTAGAAAGAACCTCATAATTAATGATGATGTACTATCACACAGTCGACTAGCACCCACGTTTACTTTTTTTTTCTTTTTTTTTTAAAGACAGAGTCTCACTCTGTCACCAGGCTGGAATGCAATGGCGTGATCTCAGTTCACTGCAACCTCCACCTTCCAGGTTCAAGCGATTCTCCTGCCTCCACCTCCCGAGTAGCTGGGACCACAGGTATGCACCACGCCCAGCTAATTTTTGTACTTTTAGTAGAGATGGGGTTTCACCATGTTGGTCAGGCTGTTCTCAAACTCCTAACCTCAGGTGATTCGCCTGCCTCGACCTCCCAAAATGCTGGGATTACAGGCATGAGCCACTGCACCCAGGCTTTTTCTTCTCAAACACCTTGGGCAATGTATTCAGTCCTAACTGGTAGACTGTGAATACTGTACTTGGTCCCTGCATTTCCCTCCAAATGAGGTTAGCTCTTAGGGCGAGAATCATGTCTAACCAAAACAAAGAGAACACAGCTCTCAACATACGCCATCATGTACTTGCTGGTAATGGCAATGACAACAAAAAGGTTAACCTTCCCTAAAAGGGGGCTCCAAAAGTCTCTAAGAAAAGCAAATGCATAGCATGTAGACCATTTTCAAAGCATCATCACTTCCGCAGACGACTAAAAACTCTCTGAATTTTCTGAACGTATAAGCAATTTTTCAGCACTAAGAAACAATTTATTCTGTTGAAATATAACCGGACGCAGTGGTTCACGCCTGTAATCTCAGCACTCTGGGAGGGTGAGGTAGGCAAATCACTTGAGGTCAGGAGTTTGAGATCAGCCTGGCTCGCATAGTAAAACCCTGTCTCTACTAAAACTACAAAAATTTGCCAGGCGTGGTGGCCTATGACTGTAATCCCAGCTACTTGGGGGTTGGAGGTTGCAGTGAACAGAGATTGCACCACTGTTCTCCAACCTGGGCAACAGAGCGAGGCTTCAAAAAAAAAGAAAAAAGAAAAAAAAGGAAAAAAAAGAAATATAAACACTCTTTATATTTTTTTTAAAAAACTTCACCCTGCTAGGATGAAATGGGGTTTTGTTTTTTTTTGTTTTGTTTTTTTTTTTTTGAGACAGAGTCTTGCTCTATTGCCCAGGCTAGAGTGCAATGGTGCAATCTTGGCTCACGGCAACCTCTGCCTCCTGGGTTCAAGCCATTCTCCTGCCTCAGCTTCCTGAGTAGCTGGGATTACAGGCACCTGCCACCACGCCTACGCAATTTTTTTGTATTTTTAGTGTAGACAGGGTTTCACCATGCTGGCCAGGCTGGTCTCAAACTCCCAACCTCAGGCAATCCGCCCGCCTCAGCCTCCTAAAGTGTTGGGATTACAGGTGTGAGTCACAGTGCCCAGCCTAAACTGGGATTTCTTATAAGATACCAGAAATATGAAAACCACTGGAACTAAACCAAAATTCAGTACTGGGAGACAGAAATCAGTGCCTTTTGTCTGTTTCCATACAGAATAATACTTGAAAGAATGAGGAATAAATGACTATACTAGCTATTTCTATGGGAATATTTTTGTATCATCCATACAAATCTAGTGGTTTCACCAGTAATAGCCTAAGATGACCTTTTTCCTCTTTGACTCACAGATGGGTGGTTTTAAGTGTCTTGTGCTGGCTCCAATTCTTTTCCGTTAATAATCCCCTGTAACATATATATTGCAGACCTAGTAAATCTAAATCACAAATTGGGGCCAGACCTTCTTTTGGACTAGACAACCTTCTTTTGGCTCACCACAACAGGGAGATCAAAATAAAGGAAGTCTATTTACAATGTAGTAAACTTGAATACACACCTGTAATGCTCATTTAAAAATGTTCATGTTAATCTCTTGATCTCACCCAGGCGCAGTGGCTCACACCTATAATCCCAGCACTCTGGGAGGCCAAGGAGGGTGGATCACCTGAAGTCGTGAGTTTGAGACCAGCCTGGCCAACACAGTGAAAGCCCATCTCTACTAAAAATATAAAAATTAGCTGGGTGTGATGGTGTGCGTCTGTAGTCCCAGCTACCTGGGAGGCTAAGGCAGGAGAATCACTTGAACTCCAGAGGCGGAGGTTGCAGTAAGCCAAGATTGTGCCACTGCATTCCATCCTGGGCAACAGAGTGAGTGAGACTCCGTTACAAAAAATAAATCAATAAATAAAGCAAAAAAAAAAAAAAAAAAAAAAAAATCTCTTGATCTCTCAAGTCCGCTAAAAGAAACATTTATCATACTCTTTAGGAAAGACTCAATAAGGATTTTAATGATGCCCTCTACATCTGGTAGAAAGAGATATGGAGAAAGACACTGGTGGCTGAGATTCCCTAAAGAATTTCTTTCATGGAAGTAAGGACACAAGATGTTTCTAAATCTTTAAAATGGGAAACCAGGAATCTACTTCAGTTGCAGCAAAAGCCTCAAGATATAACCAGAGATGCATGTCCAGAGACATATATATATATATATATATATATATATAGAGAGAGAGAGAGAGAGAGAGAGAGAGAGACTAACAGGACTAAAAGAAATAGTACTACCTGAATTTTTACATATAATTTCTATATGCCAAAAGTTGTAAATGCCACTGTGTTTGTTAGCTAGGGACAGCAGAAGAAGAAACAGCTGGGAGCTTGCACAGTCTGCAGAAAGCAAACCACAAAGACTCACTGCTAAATACTGGGGTCCAAGAGTATTTAGACCAGCAAGATTTCCCCACACAGATGCTGCGCTGATTTGCTGCATCTGCTGCTGGAGCTGCTGGGCCATTCTCTTCTGTTCTTTGTCCTTCTGTGTATCAGCAAATTTTACCACCATGGGTGACGAGCAACCCTGTGAAAAGACCAAAACCAAAGGGTCAAATTCCTCCACCTGGGAAAAGAAAAAAATCTTCCTTTTGGATGGCATGCAGGTTACATTCTAATTTCATTCATTGCCAAATGATTCTCCTCATGCTAGACACAAGAGACTGTAATCCCAACACTTTGGGAGGCTGAGGTGGGCGGATCACTTGAGCTCAGGAATTTTAGACCAGCCTGAGCAACATGGCAAAACTGTCTCTATTAAAAAAATACAAAAATTAACCAGGCGTGCTGGTGTGTACCTGTAGTCCGAGCTACTTGGGTGGCAGAGGTAGGGGGAATCGCTTGAGCCTGGGTGGCTGGGGCTGCACTAAGCCGTGATCTTCCCACTGCACTCCAGCCCAGGTGACAAAGTAAGACCCCATCTCAAAAAAAGGGGTGGGGAGAGCATTTCCAGTATGTTAATTTTAAAGAAATCAGTGGTTTTTAACTTTAAGATGTTGGCTGTTTAACTTTCTGGGCAATCAGATGCTGCACATGCTGCTGGACTTTAATAGCCAACTGTCCCAGCATTCCCAAGCTGAGAAATTTTCCCCATCACCTATCTGCTCCCTACCTCCATGGTCTGTGCTTGGTGCATTGCCTTGATAGCCGTCTGTGCCATGGCTCTTGTTGTAAAAGTCACAAATGCACAACCTGGTAAGAGAAGAGTCAGTAACTCATGCATTCATTCATTTCTCTGACAGACATTAATTGAGCACCTACCATGTGCTGACTATCATGCTAGCAATACAGACACAGTCCTTGTTTTCAGGGGATCATGTGCTAGTATGTTGCAACAGGGTGATATGTGCTATAATGAAAAAACAGAGAACCACTGACAGAAAAAAAAAATGCCTATCAGGAGAAAGGAGGAATCATATCCTCTAGTTCCTCTTGAAAATAAAAGAAAATGGGCCGGGCGCGGTGGCTCAAGCCTGTAATCCCAGCACTTTGGGAGGCCGAGACGGGCGGATCACGAGGTCAGGAGATCGAGACCATCCTGGCTAACACGGTGAAACCCCGTCTCTACTAAAAATACAAAAACTTAGCCGGGCGTGGCGGCGGGCGCCTGTAGTCCCAGCTACTCGGGAGGCTGAGGCAGGAGAATGGCGTGAACCCGGGAGGCGGAGCTTGCAGTGAGCTGAGATCCGGCCACTGCACTCCAGCCTGGGTGACAGAGCGAGACTCCGTCTCAAAAAATAAATAAATAAATAAATAAATAAATAAATAAATAAATAAAAGAAAATGGGAGAAGAAAATATTTCCATTTTGGCATCAAGAATCTTGCAAAGCACCAAAAGAGAAAATTTTAATACATGACAATGAAATATAGAATGTAGACTCCTTAGAGGGGTTAGGAGACAAAAAGAATGAACTGATAGGAGGAGTCAAGACAGGACATAGATACACAGCAGGAAGCAGCAGGCCCAACCTCTTTATCTTGACCGGACCATGTTGGCTAGGGAATCACTGTGGCTAGTTTCCACTGGTCCAATTAAAAAGATTCCAAGGCTGGTGCAGTGGCTCACACCTATAATCCCGGCACTATGGGAGGCCAAGATGATAGGATCCTTTGAGTCCAGGAGTTCAAGACTAGCCTGGGCAACACAGGGAAACCTTCTCTCTCTAAAAAATTTAAAAATTAGCTGGGTGTCGTGATACATGCCTGTGGTCCCAGCTACTCAGGAGGCTGATTCTGGGAGGTTCAGGCTGCAATGAGTTGTGAAGGCACCACTGCACTCCAGCCTGGGTGAGACAGACCAAGACCCTGTCTCCAAAAAAAACCCCAAACCAAACTAAAATAAAAAAACCAAAAGATTATTTAAAAGCTAAAACTGTATCTACCTCGGCTCAGGCCATCAGGTCCCCGCAGTATCCGGCATTCTTCAATCTGTCCAAATGAAGAGAACATGACTCGGATGTCATTTTCAGTGCACTTCTTGGAAATCATACCAATAAACAGCTTCCTGTCTTCCACTGCTAAGAGAGTACAACACAAAAGACTTGAATATTACTATGAAAAGAGGCAATGTGGCACAGACTCGGGAGCCAGACCGCCTGGGTTTGAATCCTGGCTCTGTGCCTTCATACCATATTTTACAGATTCCAAGACACACATTTGTTTTTCATATTTTTCACATTTCTTTTCTTTCTTTTTTTGAGACAGAGTTTTGCTCCTGTTGTCCAGACTGGAGTGCAATGGCGTGATCTCGGCTCACCGCAACCTCTGCCTCCCGGGTTCAAGCGATTCTCCTGCCTCAGCCTCCTGAGTAGCTGGGATTACAGGCATGCACCATCATGCCTGGCTAATTTTGTATTTTTAGTAGAGACGGGGTTTCTCCATATTGGTCAGGCTGGTCTTGAACTCTTGATCTCAGGTGATCCACCCGCCTCGGCCTCTCAAAGTGCTGGGATTACAGGCGTGAGCCACCATGCCCGGCTTCACATCTCTCCTTATAACCAACATTATCTTAAAATTGTAATTAGAAGCATTTAGATGAAATACGGTAGCTTTGTAATCTTGTGAAAGTTACTTAACCATTCTGTGCCTGTTTCCTCATCTAACTAATAGGAATAATCAGGTTTACTTCAAAGGGTAGCAGTTGCTATTAAATGCAAAGTACTTGGCATCTTCCCTAGTCCTTTGTAATTGTTTGCTCTTTTTGAGACAAGAGTCTCACTGTCACCCAGGTTGAAGTGCAGTGGCATGATCATGGCTCACTGCAGCCTTGACCTGCTGGATTTAAGCAATCTTCCCACCTCAGCTTCCTGAATAGCTGGGACCACAGGTATGTACCACCACACCCAGTCAATTTTTTGCAGAGAGATCTCACTCTTATTACCAAGGTTGGTCTCAAACTCCTGGGCTCAAACAATCCTCCGGCCTCAGCCTATTAAAGTGCTGTGATTATAGGTGTGCGCCACTGTGCCCAGCCAGCATTGTTTGCTCTTACTAGCAACACTACTAAAGAAAGAAGAGGTTTTCACACTTACTTGATATGACAAGTGGAAGAGAACACACCTTTCAGTGAGTGTAACTGTCTACTTTTCTGACTTTTTTTTCTTTTTTTTGAGACACAGTCTTGCTCTGTGGCCCAGGTTGGAGCGCAGTGGCATAATCTCAGCGTACTGCAACCGCCGCCTCCTGGGTTCAAGCGATTCTCCTGTCTCAGCCTCCTGAGTAGCTGGGATTACAGGCATGCGCCACCACACTCAGCTAATTTTCGCATTTTTAGTAGAGACGGGGTTTCACCATGTTGGCCAGGTGATTCGCCCTCTTTGGCCTCCCAAAGTGCTGGGATTACAAGCATGAGCTACGTCACCCAGACTTGACTATTTTCCTGAGAATTAAGTTCTCCTTCCTAATTTGTTCATTTTGGCCCCTCATTCCTGTCCAAAAGATATTATACTGACCAAGTATACTCCAGTTCATTCTACAATGTTCTTATAATATTTCTCTGTCAACTCTGTTTTTCTATTTATCAGACTTTAAAGAAAAAACTGACACAACTTAGACAACGGATTACTTAAAGCACAATTCCATTCAGATATCCTAAGAAAAGCAAATAAACTAGGCAGAAATCTTTTTTTTTTTTTTTTTTTTTTTTGAGACGGAGTCTTGCTCTGTCACCCAGGCTGGAGTGCAGTGGCCGGATCTCAGCTCACTGCAAGCTCCGCCTCCCGGGTTCATGCCATTCTCCTGGCTCAGCCTCCCGAGTAGCTGGGACTACAGGCACCCGCCACCTCGCCCGGCTAGTTTTTTGTAATTTTTAGTAGAGATGGGGTTTCACCGTGTTAGCCAGGATGGTCTCGATCTCCTGACCTCGTGATCCGCCCGTCTCGGCCTCCCAAAGTGCTGGGATTACAGGCTTGAGCCACCGCGCCCGGCCTCTTTTTTTTTAAATTATTTTTTGAGACAGAGTCTCACTCTGTTGCCCAGGTGGGAATACACTGGCATGATCTCGGCTCGCTGCAACCTCCGCCTCCTGGGTTCAAGAGAATTCTCATGCTTCAGCCTCCTGAGAAGCTGGGATTATAGACATGCACAACCATCCCAGCTAATGTTTGTATTTTTAGCAGAGACGGGGTTTCACCATGTTGGCCAGGCTGGTCTCGAACTCCAGCCTCAAGCAATCCACCAGCCTTGGCCTCCCAAAGTGCTGGGATTACAGGTGTGAGCCACCGCGCCTGGCCTAGGCAGAAAATCTTAAGGGGAAGAGTGTATACATTTGCTTACCATTGTTCTTCTCACTGTCAGCAGGTTTCATCTGTATAGGGTGATGCATCTAAAAAGGAAAAATATGATTATTATCACTGTATATATTAACGGCATTCAGAAATACATACAGACTCTAAAATACCAGAACTACAGCTTTAAAGAGTTCTCTCTGAATTCATGTCTGCTTCATGATCTTTCCCCAGAAAATGAAAGGTGAGTCAAGAACTCAAATACACAAGACTCTTGGCTGAGAGAGAACTACTGTCCGGTAATCTTTGAAGTGCTCCCTTTATGTCTTCCTTTACATCAATTCCTGCGGAAATTACCTTTTCCCCAAAATGGTTTTCAGTTTGTGCCTGATATGTGTAAGTGTATCCCATATATCAAAGTTACCACATTTCCATTTACTAGTGGGAGCTTTCTTACCCCTGGAAGGACTTTCATGTTGTGAAGAGCATTCTGAGCTTCTAATGCAGCTTTACGGGTGTAAAATGTAACAAAACAGCACCCTGCAATAAATAAGATTTCATAAAATAAAACTTCGAAAGCAGAGAATTCCTACAGCAACCCTTCCTCCACTGACATATTAGATCTTCAAAGAGGGCTGGGTTTATTAAAGGGCAGTGGAAAGGAATGAATATGAATATGTAGCAGGGGAATAAGATTATTTTCTATACACTTTATTGTTTTAGTCTCCTCCTAGTTACACCGTCTTACTTAGCTGCTCATATAACTTCTCTGGAAAAGATGACTTCTCTTATAAAGAAAGGTCATGTGCCATTTGACTCAAGCTACCCTACTTGGAACACCAGGTGGTATATGAGACAAGAAGACAGATGGGGCTCTATACTTTTGCAGCCTGTAGTCTACCAGGAACTCTTTCTTTCCCTGCTCTCTCAGAATAAACCACTCCCTACTTCGTAGCCAGATTCTACCATATGCCTCAAACATAATTATCACTTATTAAATTATAAAATGACTTAAGAGCAAGCACCTCTTAACATCTTTTTCAGGACTCTTGGTTCTCATCAAATATAATTAAGCTTCTAAAAGCACATGGTGCTGCCTCAGATCTGTAGATTTTGTGCTTTGAATCTTTATTTAGGGTAGGAGGAGAGGAAGTATATCTTGTAAATCTTGGTCTTAAACGTTCTGACACTCCCATATTCTCATGAGATACAATATAGATTTTTTTTTAAATAATGCTGCAGCAGTTAGAATTATAAATTACTGAAGGTTATATTGCCAGTCATGTTCAGAAACTATTATACTTTATATTTTTAGTTAACTATGCCAAAAAGAGAAAGTAATTCCTCTGCTTCTAGATCCTCTGCTATTAAGCTGGTTTCAATATGACAATCATGTTTGCTCACATTTGCACTGTTGGAGAGCTTTCACAGAGAATTACCTGAAAACTGGTAAAATGGAAAATAAGAACAGGTCTGTGTGTATATGGGGCAAAGTTAAAACCTATCTACCATCAGTCCTGTGAAACTTCCACTCTGCTAGGCAATTCTGGAGGCAGCTCCACCTTTCTTCTTCTCCTGTTCACTTTGTGGCAACAGCAAACAAGCTGCCTAAACAAATCCTTTCTATTTGATAAATCATCCTGCAAGGCCTCTGTAATACTAACAAGAAACCTACGGGTATGTGGACAGTTTTTCTCTTTCAGCTTATGCTAGCCCAAACACTAAAGATAACTTTATGTGGTTTACTTCAATTTTATCTTCGTCATTCTGTTCCCGAGGTCAAATGAGACACGTGAATCTGTCTCTTAAATTTAGAGCCCTCACAAAGCACTGCCCAAGATCCAATTTACAAATTATCCTCATGCTAACATCTTAACTTTTTAAAGCCATTAAATATATTTGGATTACAAGATATTACTACTATAAAACGACAGATTTTTTCCAACAGACAGACAGACAGACAGGAGTATTCTGGCAATGACAGAGAGAATGCATACGAAAGAAATTACATATAAAAAACCAATTTTTTGTATCCTGTCAAAAACCCAAAGCCCTCACCTGCTCTGAGAGTCAGTGGGAAAAATAAGATAAACCAAAACCCAAAGCCCTGACCTTTGCTCTGAGGAGGGTTTTGGCTCCTATCCCTTAGGACGTTGATTTCATATACAGCACCATACTGTTCGAAGAGTTCCCGCAAGTCCTTCTCAGACCAGGTCCTTGGAACCTGGCCCACAAACATCTTGATAGCATCAAGATCTGGTTGGTCTGGGTGGTCCAGGGTGCCGTTCATTTTCTTTGAGCTGTGTGAGATAAAATGAAACTTCTATTATGTAATAATGCTGCCTTCCAGAGGAAATTTTCTTTTCTTTAATGATCTTAACTACTTCTGAGAATGCAGGGGAAAAAAATCCACTTCCTTCACTTCTTCTATTCAGTTTACCAGAGTTCCTTGGTTCTCCCTCACCATGACCACCCATTCCATCAGATGCCAAACTAAAGTCACCATTCTGATTGGGACATCCCAGCTGTTACCAGGGAACTGACAATGTACATATCTTATCTAGCATGAGAATTATCATGTTAGAGGAGGAACTTAAAGGGTAAAACTCCCAAAACAAGATCAAGTTTTAATAACTTTTAAGCATGGGTAACAAAACAAACACTAAAAAAAGGCCCATAAAATAACAGAGGACTATTGATTACAAGTAAGAGTCAGAACACTTCAATGTATACAATGACAAGTGAAGTTTCCTTTCAGTAGAAGTTAGAACAGAAACACTTGATTTCCAAGGCTTAAACTAAGGACTAGAATGCTGGCCTTTGAATGCAGCTGACTCATGTATAATCATGCTTTTGCGTTAGGTCTCCCGACCAAAACAGAGCTCTGCCTCTTAAATTTCCAGATGATTGTGCAATGAACATAAACAATGTTACCATCATTCTAGATTTTGTTTCTGAGTTATCCAATTTACTGCTATTACTCTAAGACCAGTTAGATTCCCTTACTGAGTGAAACCATTTCAACCATCCCAAATTTCTCTAGTACTATCACATTGTACTTGTAATTCTCCTATTTCAGTTTTATTACCTTTAGAACCTGAAGGATAATCAGCTATTTTAATACCCTCATTCCTACCTTGCCACTGTAAACAACCTAGGTGAATTCTTACACTATAGATGTTTCCACTCAGAACATACTATCTTTTTTTCTGAGACGGAGTTTCACTCTTGTTGCCCAGGCTGGAGTGCAATGGCCCGATCTCAGCTCATAGCAATCTCCACCTCCTGGGTTCAAGCAATTCTCCTGCCTCAGCCTCCCAAGTGGCTGGGATTACAGGTGTCCGCTACCATGCCCAGCTAATTTTTGTATTTTCAGTAGAGGTGGGCTTTCACCATGTTGGCCCAGGCTGGTCTCGAACTCCTGACCTCAGGTGATAAACCCGCCTCGGCCTTCCAAAGTCCTGGGATTACAGGTGTGAGCCACCGCACCTGGCCTCATACCATCTATTTCAAAGTCCTTCTTCCTATTTGTTTCTAAATTGAACTCTGAACATTTATCTAAACCATTAATAACTTAAATTCCAAATAACTAACACCATTAGCTTTTCTATTAGTATTTGCTTAATCCAAAAATCATATTAAAAATTGCCAGGTTCTAATATCCAATCCCAAATAACATGCTAGGTTTTTTTTTTTTTTTTTTTTTTTTTTTAGACTGAGTTTCGCTCTTATTGGCCAGGCAGGAGTGCAATGGCAAGATCTCAGCTCACTGCAACCTCCACCTCCCAGGTTCAAGCAATTCTCCTGCCTCAGCCTCCCAAGTAGCTTGGATTAAAGGCATGTGCCACCATGCCTGGCTAATTTTGTAATTTTAGTAGAGATGGGGTTTCACCATGTTGGTCAGGCTGGTCTCGAACTCCTGACCTCAGGTGATCCGCCCACCTCGGTCTCCCAAAGTGCTGGATTACAGGCGTGAACCACTGCACCCAGCCAATGTGCCAGCTGTCTTTAAACAACAACAAAAAATCATTTTTCCACCACTGCTATCTTCTGAATAGTGTCTGAAGATCCTTAAGAATGCTGAATCTGTGAAAGTAGCTCAACTTCTTTTAAGTACTACATATTTCTTTTCTTTTCTTTTTTTTTTTTTGAAATGGAGTCTCGCTCTGTCACCCAGGCTGGAGTGCAATGGTGCCATCTCGGCTCACTGCAACCTCTGCCTCCTGGGTTCAAGTGATTCTCCTGCCTGGCTCCCAAGTAGCTGGGATTACAGGCGCGTGCCACCATACCCAGCTAATTTTTGTATTTTTAGTAGAGATGGGGTTTTGCCATGTTGGCCAGGCTGGTCACAAACTCCTGACCTCAGGTGATCTGCCTGCCTTGGCCTCCCAAAGTGCTGAGATTATAGGCAGGAGCCACTGTGCCCGGCTTATTTCTTTTTTTTTTATTTGAGACAGATTCTCTCTGTCGCCCAGGCTGGAGTGCGGTGGCACAATCTCAGCTCACTGCAACCTCCACCTCCCAGGTTCAAGTGATTCTCATGCCTCAGCCTCCTGAGTAGCTGGGATTACAGGCATAAGCCACCATGCCTGGTTAATTTTTGTATTTTTAGTAGAGCTGGGGTTTTGCCATGTTGGCCAGGCTGGTCTTGAACTTCTGATTTCAAGTGATCCACCTGCCCTGACCTCCCAAGTGCTGGCATTACAGGCCTGAGCCACCACACCCAGCCTTGAATCTTTTATAATTCAATACTTACAGGGGTTATTCTCACATCACTTTTGATGACTCTAGCACTATCTAAATTCAAAAGCTGTAAGACAAATGGCATATAAACCAATTCCTGACCCTACATCTGTGAAGGCTCCCCATATTCTTCCAGGTTCACTGATTAGCTACAATCCTAGGACTCCAACAGTACTAAATTTCCACCTTCGTTGTGGAAATTTTAGCATTAAAATTATGCTTAACAACTTTGAACATAATCGGGCTGTATCCACCTCTTCCCAATTACACTGACAGCTCCTTGCAGGCAGAAACTATTTTATTTCCTATTCATTCCTGTAACCACACCTGGTATAGTATTCTGGTTCAAAGTAAGCACTCAAATGTGCGAAGGGAGAAATTTCTTAAGTTTCAACAGTTCCCATTTAACCAATTAGCTCTGATAAAATGAGTGCTTATGCACAAAAACAGCACCCAAATTTAAGAGCAACTATTATCTCCTATGATTATTTGACTGCCACAGGATCAGTAGGCCATTTTCTTTTAAAGACAAGGTCTCGCTCTGTTACCCAGGTTGGAGTACAGTGGCATGACCACAGCTAACTGCAGCCTCGACCTCCCAGGCTCAAGTGATACTCCTACCTCAGCAATCCCAGTAGACGGAACTACGGGTGTGCGCCACCACGCCTGGCTAGTTTTTAACTTTTTCTGTAGAGAGAGGGTTTCTCTATGTTGCAAGGGCTGGTCTGAAACTCCCGCGCTCAAATAACTCTCCCACCTCATTTTCCCAAAGTGCTGGGGTTATAGGCATGAGCTACCACACCTGGCCTATTTTCTTTTGAGTGTTTTAGACGGCATCATCTTACTGGTTTTCCTGTAATCTATGAATTCAAAACGTGTGGCAGGTCATGGCAAAAACATAATGTGACTGCTTTTAAATGCTTAATCCTAATGTTGCAACAGAAACCAGCTACCATGATGAAAAAAGCCCTATGGTCAGGCATGGTGGCTCACGCCTGTAATCCTAGCACTGCAGGAGGCCGAGGTAGGTGGATTACTTGAGGTCAGGAGTTTGAGACCAACATGGTGAAACTCCGTCTCTACTAAAAAATACAAAACAATTAGCTGGGTGTGGTGGCGTGCACCTGTAATCCCAGCTACCTGGGAGGCTAAGGCATGAGAATCGCTTGAACCTGGGGGGCGGAGGTTGCAGTGAGCTGAGATGGGGCCACTGCGCTCTAGCCTGGGTGGCAGAGTGAGACCTTGTCTCCAAAAAAAAAAGGCAGCCCTATGACTAGTGAAACACTGGCTGTTACTCCCTACAACCTGTCCCGACAACTTTAATTACCAGTTGTAATAGCATTTTACTAAAATGTTGCTAATCTTTCACTATATTTCTATTCTAGACAGAGTTAACAAAGAACCCCAATGGTGCCCAGAAAACGTTTTGATAAGGAAGCTGACGGCTATTTCTGAAAAGCAGTTTTATCAATCTGTATTACACTGGAGGCAACTGCTTTCAGCATGCCCCTTCCCTCTGTTGTTTGTGTGCCAATTCTAAACTTTTGCATCCTGTTTAGTGCTAAAGCATAAACACAAGTCAATATACGTAGATTACAGTTTACCCAAAAGTTTAGCAGAGACTCAAGATTCTAGATTCTTCTTTAGCTCTCCAAATCCTTCTCTATTTTTTCATGTCTACCTACACCATGAACCTCCCCTTCCCTGTTTATATACCAATTCAATAGCCAGAAGACTCCCGTAGAGTAGTGCTGTTCAAAGTGTGGCCCAAGAGGCTGGGCACAATGGCTCACTTGAGGTCAGGAGTTTAAGACCAGCCTGAACAATACGGTGAAACCCTGTCTCTACTTTAAAAAAATAAACATTAGCTGGGCGTGGTGGCACACACCTGTATTCCCAGCTACTTGGGAGGCTGAGGCAGGAGAATCGCTTGAACCTGGGAGGTGGAGGCTACAGTGAGTCAAGATCTCACCACTGCACTCCAGCTTGGGCAACAGAGCGAGACTATCTTAAAAACAAACGAACAAACAAACAAACAAAAAACCAAAAGTATGGCCTAAGGACCAGCGGCAATCTTCAAACTTAACTCTTACAGAAATTTTTACAGAAATTAGACTGAGCAATTTTGTATTTGTTCAATCTAATAATAATAAATATAAAATACAAGCTTGTACCTTATTTTTTCCCCTACTTCATTTTCACTGTATTTTTCAAGGGAGTGGGGGATGGGGGTGGGGAGAGAGATGGTCCTTTACCACAGCTTGAGAAGCACTATCCAGGTATAGCAACAACTGCATGTATACCCATGTGTATGTAATAAGCAGTCACAAACTTTCTCTGATACTGTATCTGAAGAGAAACAACACCACTCTCCCTCTTCCACATATACTTCCAATATGCATCTTGTCATTAAGATTAAAAGTAACCATTGTATTAAAAAAGCCATCTGGCTACACATCAGCCACCACATCAGCCACTAACTCTATGTATCACTAAATACATTGTCAAATTTGTACTTTACTTCCCCATTCGATGGAGAGTTATATATATTTATCATCTCCACTCAAGAACCAGTGAATTCAGCAGTTCCCTGGAGAGGTATCTATATTCCTAAGAGGCCAGTCTACGGAAATTCCTATTTCCTGGAGCAGTACTGCCAGCCCTGACCTGGGAACAGGATATAAGAAAGGCAAATCACGGCCTGCAAGAATGTGAAAAGGAGGAAGATGAGAAAGTGGCAAGTGTTTTAGGGGAAAGGGATGAAACCTATCCCCTCTCTTTTTATGTTTCTACTACTGGCAGCAGAAGCAGTAATAATACCTGAGGAGGTAGTTGCTCTCACCGTTGCTTCTGCTGCCATTATTAAGAATGAGCAACTATGAAAATTCAGGACGAGAGGCTATCTCGTCTACCTTGATTTCTGCTGACACATACTATGAGAAAATACAATAGGGACACAATTGGGAAGAGACACATGAAGGAACAACAAAGATCCGTATTTTCAAAGTATGTATTTCTTCAAAATTCTTGAACACTCTCTTCTCTTTCTCCTTTCCTTTCCCCTCTCAAAATTTCCCCACCCCAGGCCTATCTCAGGGGCAGCACAAATGTTCTATTCCACTTTTTTTCCCATCTTCTGGCCCCAAGTGACTAAACCAGGGGGTGTGTCTTAGCCCAATGGCAAGCTGATCCATTGGCTGGCCAGAAACTTAAGACCCTTGACCTATGCTTAAAACAAAAACACGGCTGGCCAATCAAGCTCCTTTACAGCTGCACTGAGCAATACGACAGCCACTAAGTTATTTAAATTTAATTTAGGTGCAACTAGAGATAGCATGGGTTAAATGGAGAAGTGCAAAGTACTGTGGTCAAAAGATAATGAGTCACGCTACAACAAAGACCTTGAAAACATTATGCTAAGTAAAAGAACTCAGTCACAAAAGGCCACATAGTATATGTTACCATTTATATGAAATGCCCAGAACAGGCAATCTACAGACAGAAAGTAGGTTGGTGGCGAGGCGTGTAATTACCACGCCTGTAATCCCAGCACTTTGGGAGGCCGAGGCGGGCGGATCACGAGGTCAGGAGATGGAGACCATCCTGGCTAACACGGTGAAACCCCGTCTCTACTAAAAATGCAAAAAAATTAGCCGGGCGTGGCAGCGGGCGCCCGTAGTCCCAGCTACTTGGGAGACTGAGGCAGGAGAATGGCGTGAACCCGGGAGGCGGAGCTTGCAGTGAGCTGACATCTGGCCACTGCACTCCAGCCTGGGTGACTGAGACTCCGTCTCCAAGGGGAAAAAAAAAAAAAAAGAAAGTAGGTTGGTGGTTGCTTAGGAATGGGGATGGGGGAAGGGTGATGTGGGGAGGAAGAGGGGAATGGTTGCTTTTAGGTACAGGGTTTCTTTTGGGGTGATGAAATGTTCTGCAATTAAATAGTGGAAATGGTTACACAACTCTTGTATATACTAAAATCACTGAATTGCTCACTTTAAAGGGTAAACTTTATAGTATGTGAATTATGTCTCAATGTGAAGGGGAGGGAGAAGGGATCCGAAGAAAGGCCATGTTGCAACCAAAGTTATAAGGTAGTTAAGAGTAGAAAGGAGGCACATGTAGAGTGAGCAGTTGTGTATCCTGGGGTCAGAAAGATACAGTTTCTAGGTTTTCTAGCTGCAGAGTTCCTGATTAGATGACAGTTCAGTCCACCTGAGTCCTTATAAGAAAGCCCTTTCATATATGCTAGCTTGAGTGGACATCTGTTCCTTGCAGCCAAACAAGATCTTCAAATGGGACCTGTTTAAAAATAATTCCTGAAACCTTTCATTATTAATTTTTTCACTCCCCCACCTTCCATTACCTGTTGACTTCCCTTAAACTATACAAATAGAAAAAATTCAGATACTTACCAATCCCTCCACCTCCCCAGCAGGCAAAAATACTTGTTGCATTCCAAACTTCAGCCACCACCCACCCTTATATACAAGGTCCCTCTGGCTCACATACAGTGCTGTGGAAAAACTGGAACAGAAGTGCATCAGAATAAAAAGGGCCCAGAAACACTGGCCTGTGTTACTTACCAGCTGCTCTCTAGTGAGAACAAGACAGAATAATACATTTACGCTGTGAGAAAGTAATTTTCATTTGGATAAAGGGCAATCTTCCTATCATGTGGGGTGTTAGGTACTAGAAAAAGCTATCTCTAAGCACAATAAAGACAATAATAATTTAAATTCACCATCCAACAATAGAATAGCTAACAATATGCTTTTAAAGGTTTTCAGCCTTCTTGCCTGAGGTATGAAGATCTGGACATCTTATCTCTGCAATCATCTTTAATATCATTCTCAACTGTAATACCCAAGCTTTTGCTATGGTGCCAGATACTACACACTACAGGGCTCTATAAGACTGAGCAATATGTGACCTTGAGGCAATGTCACTGAAAAAGTAGAAGGGCACAACTATAATCCTCTACAAATCCTATAAAGGAATGTTTAAAAGTTCTATGAAAGAAGTGGCTAATATGATTTTATTTTATTGGAGGAGGGGGAGGTGTGTGTGCAGAGATTTCAGCTGCATAGAGTAGGTAAGTAGAAAAAGTGCAACATGGCATGGAGGAAAGAGGCCTAAGGGTGACGAAGAAATGGTAAGGACTGAGGAGATACTGGAAGAGTGGGATAACATTAGAAGGGAGAAAAAGGACTTGAGAAAGTTGTGGGAAGAGTACAGAAACAGAGGGGATCATACTAGAAAGTTGACAAGAATAAAGAGGTACGTCAGAGAGACCCAGTGAAGGGCTTTCCATGTTATATAGACAGGCTTGGAGTTTATTCCAAGATTTTAGATTAAGTGAATGATCAGATCTGTCCTTTTAAAAGATACCTAAAAATAATCTAGAGGATGAAATAAGGCACGGAACATGGAGATCGGAAGGCTCTTGCATAAACTACTACCTAGATTAGCGCCCAGTCTCAGACAATACTGAGAAATTTTGGGCCAGGATACACTAGGACCTGGAGTTCACTTGAACTCCAAGGAGGAGAGGAAGAGAAAGAAACTAACAACTCTTGGGTTCTAGTGAAGACAATATGGGAATTATTTTTTGTGGGGAAGTCTCTAGATGAAAGTAACCAATGAAGTCATAGACCTCAGAAGACATTTGGGGGAACAGAGATCTGAGAAGCAGAGAAGCACATCAGTGTCCCCTTAAGCAATGGGAGAGTGAAAAGTAAAAAGTTTGGGACACAACTCATGAAAATACCCATATCTTAGGGTGCAAGCAAAGTAAGAAGCACCAGTGGAAGCTTAAGAGTGATCAATGGAGAATCAAGAACATTGGGTAACTGTTCACTGACACGAGAGGCAGCCTGGTCTAGTGGGCAAAATATAAAAAGACCTTTACCTTTAAACTTGTACTTCAGGCCCAACATTGATTACTATTTGTCCTCAATCTCTCTCAACTGGGTCTCTCATGTTTAAAATGGGGGCAATAGCCTACGACCAGGCACCCTTGCTAAGCTTTGGTGAAGATGGATGACTAAAACAGATGCAAACACACATGGAAAAAATGTTGATAATTCATTCCCCGATTGACTCTGAGAATGACCTGCGGTAAGTCCACTAGCTCTCAAACTTTAGTGTGCATGAAAAACATGCTGGACACTTGTTAGACTAGAGTCTAGGGGGTCCTATTCTAGCACAAAAACATCTGAATTTTTAAGTTTCAGGTGACTTTCATGCAGTGGTCCATGGTCCAGATTTAACGGGATACTGAATGAGTCCAATATCTTAAAAGATTAGAAAGCAGGCTGAGAAGAATGCTGTGTCAATGCTGGGTTGAACACCAGGCAGTGGCAAAACACAGGAAGTGTTACAGTGAAAGATAATTTAAGCAACAGTCTTGTTTCTAAGGATCATAAATCCTGGGACATGGAAATATCCTTATTATGTATTAAATCTTTATGATGATATTCACTGTAATTTCACCTGTTACTGCTAAAGTAAAATTTTAGTAGTAAAGAATTCGCATAAAAAGACATTTAAATTACTTTAATTTTGGAGACTACAGAGGAGACATAAGATCCATTTCAAAAGAGTAAGACAGGCCAGGTTCTGAGGCAGCAGGATAGCTTGAGCCCAGGAGTTTAAGACCAGCCTGGGCAACACAGGGAGACCTCATATCTACAAAAAATTTAAAAATCAGCCAGGTGGTGGTGCATGCCTGTGGTCCCAGTCACTTGGGAAGCTGAGGCGAGAGGACTGCTTGAGCCTAGGACATTGAGGCTACAGTGAACTGTGACTGTGCCACAAAGCAAGACCCTATTTCAAAAACAAAGAGAGAAACAGCTAACTTTGAACCCTGCCCCCCAACTATTCCACAAAGAACTGTTTGGTATCTACTATTATCCACACCTGTTACATCTAATCCCAGGGTAGACTGATTTGTACATGGAGGCCTAACCTCAAAGACTTGCATTAACACCTGTTATCTAGAGAATATTCTATCACTTAATATTCTTGGCTTTGAATAACCTAAAGCTCATTTGCTGGAGGTTCCAAAACACTCTGAAGCCTGGTTACAGTGACTGAAATCAGGGGTTGGAAATGTGTCCTTCTGTACAAAGTCCAGAATTCAGGTTTCCAGCAGCTACAACTCAGGGCTAGGTTAGCATTTTGGCTGTGTACAACAGCAGTTCTTGAACAGTACTGCAAGCCAACAAGGTTTCTCGTTCTCACAATTTATTTGGGCAAATTGCCGATCAAGATTGATCCAGTTTTGTTTTTTTTGGAGGGTGAAGGACAATTTGATGTTCCTAAAATCATGTGCTGAGCTGCATTTTCAATGAGACTTGGGGGGGGGGGGGGGGGATCAAGGTCCAGGATTACACACTGTATGTTAATACAGAATGTTGTAGACGATACTAAACACACTGACTGTAGCTACCAGTCTCCTCTGTGATATGAGACTAAGAATCTAATAATTTAAAATAATAAAACACTTCCTTCCCAAAAGATTATTTGAAATTGCATGTCCAACCCAAAGCAACAATGCTATAGTATAAAAAAAAAAATACCTTGGAATCTATCATACAGGAAAACACTACAGTTTAAAGGAATTGGAACTGGCACACTTGAGCTGATGCTGCTGGTCATATATCAAGTGCACCTTTATATAAATAACTTAAAGCCTTGAGGAAATAAGCAGTAATGAGACAGACTCAGACTACAATAGAAAATAATAGCATGAGAAAATTCACGTTGTTTTGGCTTCCTTTCCCATTTTTTTCTTCCCCTTCTTAAAAAAAGGAATCAATTTCATCATATAAAGAAACAGCCCAGTTCCTCTGCTTATGATAAAAATTAGACAACAAAAATACTTACACGGGACTGGAATTCAAAGAGCAATGATCCACCATCATTTCTGGAAGGAAATCCAACTTAAACGCAGCCATCACCTCACTCTCCCCTTCAGAAGCCAATGATATTAACTTGCTGCACTTGTCTGATCCACAAATACACACAGCTTTAGCTTCCTGGGCCCCACAAAAAACACAAAGTGGAAACAGGAGCTCAGGGAAACCAGCAGTAAGTGCCACAGAAAGAGGCAGGACTGGGGAAGGGGTAGGGAAAGGGAGTATTGGATTAAAATGGGGATGTGACCATGTGAAGGGAGGCTCAGCCCAGCACACAATGAAAGTGCTGATGCGCCAGGCTTGTTTTGTGCGATTTTCCCTGGCGAAGCAGTACTAAGTGCACTGTCAGATAAATAGAATGTCAGATCCATGAAGATAGCAGTGGCTAACAGAGCAGAAGAAACACAAACTTGTTTCACATCCTCCAAACTCCTCCCTGCAAACCAGTTTTTAAGGTCCCCCAAAGCCTGAAACTAACTGAAGCGAGAAAAGGCTCACCGAAGAAGTGGGTTGTTAGCCTTGCTTTTAAACTTACGTTTCCATGTGCCACAGACAGCAATGAGCACAGTACTTAGGTCCAAACTAACCTCAGAACAGTCACATAAAGAGGAATGATAAGACCCTCAGAAGCAGGCCAGAGACAAGCTGGTTGAATAAACTGGCCACCAGAAACTTACCACTCATGTACAACTGCTTACAGTGGATCAACCTTACTTTTTTTTTTCTTGATATTTTCAAAAAAGCATCAATTTCTCAACTGACCTTGCTTTCTCGATGATGTGCTATTTAATGGTTAGAGTAAGGTGTGCTCCTCATCTAGGTGAAAGACTTCAAAAATCCTTTGTTCAGCAACACTCATTAGATGGCACACAGAAATTTTCTTTACTAACTCTGAAGCTTAATTTGCCAGAAAATAAAAATGGAATAGTAATATTCTGCCTCTTACTAGCATACTAGGAAATAATGTATTTTCAGTTCTCTGTTGTCCTTTCTAAAGAAACAAAGAACAAAAGCCACTATAGTGATAATAATGAAAAAGAACTAGGGCCTATCAGGGACAACACTCAAACATGTAAGGGAAAAACCAAGATATGAAGTCTCTTCATTGTCATTTTCCTCCTTTAAACTGTTGCTAAAACCAAGACTAGTGAGTGCACACATAAAAATTCTATTATGGGTGAGCACTAGAGATGGATATACTTAGCAGTCAAGGCAGATGTGTGCTCCCGTTCTCAATTTAGCTCCACATCCCCCCAAACAACAAATGGTGGCATTTCAATATTTAGGCAGTGACTCTAAAATGTTATCTCTGAAGGCTCCCAAATTTCACAGGCTTTCTTTCCATTTTTATCATTAGAGTTGCCTTACCTCAAAGATTTCACTTCACCCAAGCTCAGTTCACAACACAGGGAACTTTGAAAAAAAGAAGTTATGTTCAGCCTGCAAAGAAGTAAAACGAATGAACTCCTAAACACACAGTTAACGTTAAAAAAAAAAAAAAGAAAAGAAAAAGAAAGAAAGGCACAATAGCATAGGCCTAAAAGTTCTAATCTGTGTAACAATGGCTGACATCTGTCTGCATCTGACCCAGGAAGGTGAAAACTGTCTCTTCTGTCCATGTCCAGACGTCATCATCCAAAATCTAGAACTGTAACAGCAACTTACTGCTTTTTCTATTTTTGCCAGAGACTCGCTCATCTGATTTACTACAATAGAGGCAGAAGTGGCAGGAGCTCTCTTCCACCCTATTAAAGCAGCAAAAACAAGCTGCAAGTGAGAGGAGACTGTGCAACTGACACACAGTACACAGTTTACCCAGCCATGCCTGTCAGACAGAAGATGGTAACCCTAGCTGGGACTGGTTAGATTACTGGTTATATTTGTCCTAGTTTTTCCTATGTACACTGGAACTGATGGCATGCCTCTTCCTATAGAAAGCTGCCTGGACCAAAGAATAACTCTGAGTCGACAACCAAATTACATCTTTTAGTGCAAGAATTCCTTTAAAAAGACATTCCAGGCTTTAAAAAGGCTGAGCAACATCAGCTCACGGTGGTTCACGCCTGTAATCAATCTCAATACTTTGGGAGGCCAAGGCAGGCGGATCACCTGAGGTCAGAAGTTCAAGGCCAGCCTGGCCAACACAGTGAAACTCCATCTCTACTAAAAAAAATACCAAAAAAAAAAAAATTAGCTGGGCGAGGTGGCACACGCCTGTAACCCCAGCTACTCGGGAGGCTAAGGCGGAGAATAGCTTGAACCCAGGAGGCGGAGGTTGTGGTGAGCCGAGATCACACCACTGCACTCCAGCCTGGGCGACAGAGTAAGACTCCGTCTCCCCCATAAAAAAAAAAAAAAAAAAAAAAA